>NC_045445.1:120356941-120512350 GCF_002776525.5 Piliocolobus tephrosceles
CTACAAAGGACGCAAACTCATCCTTTTTTATGGCTGCATAGTATTCCATGGTGTATATGTGCCACATTTTCTTAATCCAGTCTGTCACTGATGGACATTTGGGTTGATTCCAAGTCTTTGCTATTGTGAATAGTGCCGCAATAAACATACGTGTGCATGTGTCTTTGTAGTAGCATAATTTATAATCCTTTGGGTATATACCCAGTAGTGGGATGGCTGGGTCATATGGTACATCTAGTTCTAGATCCTTGAGGAATCGCCATACTGTTTTCCATAATGGTTGAACTAGTTTACAATCCCACCAACAGTGTAAAAGTGTTCCTATTTCTCCACATCCTCTCCAACACCTATTGTTTCCTGATTTTTTAATGATTGCCATCCTAACTGGTGTGAGATGGTATCTCATTGTGGTTTTGATTTGCATTTCTCTGATGGCCAGTGATGCTGAGCATTTTTTCATGTGTCTGTTGGCTGTATGAATGTCTTCTTTTGAGAAATGTCTGTTCATATCCTTTCCCCACTTTTGGATGGGGTTGTTTGTTTTTTTCTTGTATATTTGCTTGAGTTCTTTGTAGATTCTGGAAATGAGCCCTTTGTCAGATGAGTAGATTGCAAAAATTTTCTCCCATTCTGTAGGTTGCCTGTTCACTCTGATGGTAGTTTCTTTTGCTGTGCAGAAGCTCTTTAGTTTAATGAGATCCCATTTGTCAATTTTGGCTTTTGCTGCCGTTGCTTTTGGTGTTTTAGACATGAAGTCCTTGCCCATGCCTATGTCCTGAATGGTACTACCTAGATTTTCTTCTAGGGTTTTTATGGTATTAGGTCTAACATTTAAGTCTCTAATCCATCTTGAATTAATCTTCGTATAAGGAGTAAGGAAAGGATCCAGTTTCAGCTTTCTACTTATGGTTAGCCAATTTTCCCAGCACCATTTATTAAATAGGGAATCCTTTCTCCATTTCTTGTTTTTCTCAGGTTTGTCAAATATCAGATGGTTGTAGATGTGTGGCATTATTTCTGAAGGCTCCGTTCTGTTCCATTGGTCTATATCTCTGTTTTGGTACCAGTACCATGCTGTTTTGGTTACTTGTTGAGATGAGAAAAAATAAACTTGCATCGTGTGAATCCCCTGATATTTCAAAATTATCTTACCAACATCTGATTGCACTCACTAACTAAAATAGCTTAGATGGCTTTTCTCATTTTGAACCTATGGGTAATAGTGCCACCTGGAAGAGTCTTTATAGAGAAAAACCAGGGATGTTATCTGATGACTCTATTCCTGAGAATATCCCGTTATGTGAATCCTCTTCTATTTGAAAGAATGCAGTTTCAACATTTGGTTGTCCGTGTCTAGTAGCTAAATATATGTGAGACCACGGATTTTAAGAACTACAATTTTGTACATAAGAACAGACTGGTATGCTAAGTCAGTAAACAACTTTGTTTAGAAAATCAAAGGTACCATTTGTACATTAGCATTATAGCCCTGGGGGGAAACATCCCTTGGCTATCCAAGATACCAAGATGAAGTTCTTTTTAGAACGATTCTCTCTCTCTATCTTCCCTCCCCCATTAATAAGCCCAAAAGAGCATATATGGGGATGACTAAAAGATGACCAATACTCATTTTTCCCACTTTGAGATATGGATTCTTTTCACTGTTTTAAATCCAATGAAACAATATATTTCAGCTATTATAAACATATCAGACAGAAACAAAAGGATAAAGAGAGTAAGTATCATAAGAAAATTTCAAAATAGAATTTTCACGTTTACGTAGTATACACAGTGTGAGGAAACCAGCATGCCTTAAGTTGTCGATTGGAGTTAAAACTGAAACAAATGCATGTGAGGACATATTGTACAGGAAAAAAACCCTTAATCTTTTATATATCATTTAGCCCAGCAATGCTATTTCTGTGTATTTATCCTAAAATAATTCTGCAGAAGCCTATTTGGAGCAGAGCTTGGTATTAAAGTTAAGATCTTGCTTAGCTATCATTCTTGTACACCAGCCAGGCAGTGAATGAAGCAGGATGGGGGAAGAGCACTCTCTTTCCTGAAAACATAACAGATCTCTTTTTTCCACAATTAAAAGTTTTTATGAAACTTTTTATTTTGATGAAAACCCTTAGCTACATCCTGTATTTTTCTCTATACCTACTGCAAAGTGGTTTGTTTGTGACCTAGTTTGATAATTAAGGTCAGGGACAAATTGCTTCCTATATTCTATACAGTCATCATTAGAATGGCATGCCATACTAATTTTCCTAGGAAAATGTTTAAGATGTCAAATTTAATAAATCTGAAATTCTGTTTTTATTAACTATATGGGAATATCCACTACCTATAATTGAGGCCAGAGGGAATATTTGAATGGAAAATTGTATATTTTTATTGATCATAAAATCACTCAAGGAAATACTAATTATATGAGGTGATATAAAATTTCCTTAAAATAAGTACTTATATGTCCTATAAACATTTTTTCAGGTATTTAAAAATATTCATGTTTTGTGAACGAGACCTCTGAAAGTGATTCAGTTTACTATCTTCATTTTTTTTTTTTTTAACCAAGCAACCAAGTAAGAAAATCTTTCAGTGCAGCATGATTGGGGACTTTCTTTTTGCCCCTTGTAATGAAAGTATGTATGGACATTTATTCCAGAAAACCATTACTTATAAACACCAACCAACTTCCTTCCACCTGATCTGAGATTCTTCAGGGAAGTCCTATCGCCACAAAAACAGAGGATGTAGCCTTCCCAAAGCTATAGGACTCAGTGGGTTTTAGAACTACTGAACTGTATGACCCTCTGGGATTTTCAATTCATTTGCATTGTCTTCTCTCTATTCAAATACCTTCTTGGGATCTTTATATGAAGGTGATTCCTCAGGGTGAATTGCCAGAAGTTCAGTACCTCACTCTTTCATTTTGGCTATCTAATCTAGAAGATCAAAATCCCCTAGAACTTCCTAAGCCTGGGATGCCCAGCCTAAATCTAATTTGTTCTTGAGCACACTGAAGCCAAATGATTCGGACAGTGAAGGTTAACCGATTTTTCTCTGCCCAGCTTCCACCGCGCTTCCCCAGTCAACAGTAATAGGGAAAGTTTATGCCTATCTTTTAGTGGTCATGACCATCACATCCCTTAGATTTGTAAATATGTTCTTCCTCTTTTTAAAAATGACAGTAATAGGAAAATAGTTATAAATATGTTTTCTGTAAAATTTAAAAAATAATAAATCAAGAGCTCATAAATCATTTGCATATCTCAGTGTGTTTTGATGAAAGGATAATGGAATTTCAAAGTATCCTAATATGCACCTGGCGAGGGCAGTGTCAAGAAGTATGCAAAATTTCACAATTTAAAGTGGTAGCATTGCTAATATTAAACTTCTAAAAATCCCAAAAGGAGTAAGGAATGTGAATTGTTATGGCATAAAAGATAAAAGTCTTCTGCCTCTCGTGCTAATTAGTCTATTTAATAGAAGAAAAGACTTGCAATGACGGTACAGCAAACTATTGAAGTGTTGTAATATGGGTCTAAAGGTTACTAATAAAATGCTATGGATAAGAAAATATGTATAAAATTACAAAAGAAAACTACATTTCTACCAGAAAATATGTGGAACTACTGGTAAAACAGAGTCAGTAAAGGAATACTGAAATACATAAGACAAACTGAATCATATGTGCGAGAAAGACTGCTACAAAGGGTGGAAATTAATGCAAGGATGTTCCTTGATTAGAGAGGATTGACAGGGAAGAGTAGAAAGCCTTGCATAAAACAGTAAGGTGATTATTTGGCATAGTGTAGTAGAAGCTGAGTATTGAATACATGTTCTTCCTTGTTGAGACCTCATCCTCCAACTTGAGCTAGGGAATGAGGAAACAGAAGTATTTGCTCCCTTATGATTTCAGGTATTTTGTCGATTTTTTTAAAAAAGAACAGCACCTGCCCATGAGAGTAATTACCTTCATACTCCACCCTGTTCCATAACCTATCACTGCTCTAGAAGTGGGGAATGATAACCAGGTATCTTATAGAGAGACAGAAGATTAATTCAAGATCCTAAAATAACAAAATATTGAGAAGGATAGTAGAAACGGTAAGAAAAGTAAGAGGAGATAATTAGATGTTCCAAAAATACGTCCAACAGAAATTTCAGAAAGAGGAATAAGTCAGCAATAATAAAATAACATCTGATCAAAATGAAGAAAGTCATGAATCCTTAGTTGGAAAGGGCCCATTCTATATATGAGCCCTGTTTACCTCCATCCTATCAATGAGAACTGTGAAATAATGTGGAAAAGTACACTTGGGAAGTTCTTATGGCCTAGGTCTGGGAATGGAATATACGTTTCCACTTACATCTCTACTGTCACATGGTCATACATCACTGAAAGGGAGGCTATGAAATAAAGATGAGCTCTGTGTTCAGAAAAAGAAAATTTAGTTTTGGTAAACCATTGGCAGTTCCTCCCATAGTCTGTACTTCAGACTACTAAATATCCATTTGGACTCTTCTGTTTTAATAGGAGGAATACTTTTGCCCATTTATCTCTGTGTCCCTTGGCTCTAACCTCAGGAAGATCTTGCAAACCCATTATCCTACTTGGCCAAATCTGAAACGGATGTTGGGGCACTGGGGATTATACCAATAACCATACACTTTACACATATACTGAATAATTATACCTAAAATATTTACCATACCAAGTCCTTACTCAGTCACTTTGTTTATTCACATATTTTTTGCTTGCTTGTTTACAGCTTCTTTACCTCCATCCCATCAGTGATTGAAAAATATTAGATAATTATGTAAAAGGATATTCAGAATATCTTTGTGGCGGATAAATGCCTAATATGATCCTGTGGTAGGCAGCCTCTGAGACAGCCCTAAATGATATCCTCTTCCTGGCATTCATGCTTTTGAATATGAGTAAGGTTTAGTGACTCACTTCTAGTGAATAGAACGTGGCAGAGGTGATGACTTGAGAGACTAGGTTACAAAAAGACTGCAACATCCATATTTTGCCCTCTTTCACTCACCAGTTTGCTCTGATGGAAGTCAGCTGCCATGTTGTGAGCTGCCCTATGGGGTGGTCTACTTAACAAGGAACTATTGTCTCTAATCGTCAGCTAGTAAGGACCAAAGGCCTGCCAACACCCACATGAGTGACCCTGGGATCAGTTCCTTCCCCACTTGAGCCTTGAGATGACTGCAGCCCTGGCTGACACCTTAATGGCAGCCTCATGAGATACTCTGAGTTAGATAACTCAGTTAAGCCATATGAAGATTCTTGACTCATAAAAATGTAAAATTAAGATTTAAATGTTTGTTGTTTTAGGCAACTAAGTTTTGGGTTAATGTGTTATGCAGCTATTGATAACTAACTCAGACCCTCCTTGAGTAAAATTTTACAAAATAGATGTGCTCTTATATCCTTAAATTATGTTTCATGAAAAGGCTCAAGAAGTTGTCAACACTGTTTATCTTCAACAATAGAGTATGGATAATTGGGGAATTAATTTTACTTTACACTTCATATTGTTCTCCACTTTTTGGATATTTTACCATGAAAGTGGATTACTTTTTAATCATTATATAAAATAACTAGTTAAAGGTAACCTTTGTTTTAATGAGGAAATAATAACTAACATCACGTGCTTTTTAGAAAAAAATTAGGACACTATATATTAAAACCTATAGAGTGTGCTCTAAATCACATTCAGAGGAAATTTTAAAGAGCTGAACAGATTTGAACTATAAAGGAAAAATTAAATATAAAGAACACAGCTTTCTGTTTAAGAAGAAACAAAAGAAATAAAACTTGGATGAATTGAAATAAAGCATTAATAAATATAACTGCAGAAATTAATGAGGTAGAAAATAAACTGTCTGGGAAAAAAAACACAAACCAGTAATCTTGACCAGTAAAACCAAAATCTACTGCTGCGAAAATACTGATAAGATATATAAAATATTGACAAATACAAACAAGAAAAAAGAGATAAGGCACAAATTTACACCAAGAATGAAAAAACTCAAATGATTACAGATTAGAAGTATTCCCATTAACATTAAGAACCAACAAAGATGTGTGCCAACACTGCTACCATTTGACACTGCTTAGGAAATCCCAGTAAAAATAGGAAGCAATAAAGGAGAAATAATAGTATAAATATTGCAAGAGGATAAATAAAAACGTAACTGATTAGAGATTATATGATAGCACATATAGACAATTTGAGATCACACAGTTAATAAATGATTAGAACTAATATGAGAGCTTCACAATGACCATTTACAGAAAGCTCAGATGTGATTCCTACATTTAAGAACAATTCCTTATTGTCTTTGCTCTTTAACTGTCTCTAAAATAGCAATTGCCCTGACGTGGTTTCTGATTCCAGTGGACAATTCCAGCCTTTGATGATGATCCTATTAGACCCATTCTGTCCTTTAACAGATATCTGTACTCACTTAGAAATCGAGGGAACTATTTTGCTGAACTTTTTCTTTATATTTTACTCTGGACTATATTGGAATGGTCATTTTCTTATCTCAGGGCATGTAATACTCATCACAGAGATTTCTTAGGTTGTACTCCACTATGTTTGAGAGCCAGTGTTAATCTTACTGTGTTTCTAAGAGTACGAGAGCACTGCTATCTACCATGGTACTATGCAGAAGGCTTCTTTCCTGATGACTCTGGGAAGGGCCTGGATTTGTGTATCGCTGGAGTTGTGAGCACTCTCTCAATGTACATGTGTCTGCATAATTAACAGACAGCTCTTTAAACATTTTGGTGGGAAGTTCCAATTACACAATGAATTCTAAACGAAGCTGATTTGATATGCACATGGATACCATATAATGTCTGTTACCTAAATCAGACAGAGACACCTCCCCTGTCTCCAGTGAAGTGAGGTTTTAATGCACTTAAAATCAATTTTTAAGCTACATCTGTATTTCAAATAAAATGTCCTTAAGGTGATGGCCAAGGCAAATTGTTTTGTTTTGTTTTTAGAGACAGGGTCTTATGCTGTCGCCCAGGCTGGAGTGCAGTGGTGCAATCTTGGCTCACTGCAGCCTCGACCTCCTGGGCTCAAGCAATCCTCCCATCTCAGCCTCCTGAGTAGCTGGGACCACAGGCACACACCACCACGCCTGGTTAATTTTTGTATTTTTTTTTTTTGTAGAGATGGGGGTCTTGCTATGTTGCCCAGGCTTGTCTTGAACTCCTGAGCTCAAGCGACCCACCTGCCTTGGCCTCCCAAAGTGCTGGGATTACAGATGTGAGTCACCATGCCCAGCCTGGCAAATTCTTTTATTTACAACTTTATTTTGAAAATTGTGAATTCCTTGAGAATATTATATTTTCTTAGGAAGTCCGTTTTCCCACTTTCTAAGAAAATTATGTCCAATTTTATCCTCTCTTTTCAAACATTTTTCAAGAAAATTCTCTCCCCCACAAAAGTCTAAGCCAACGGTCTTACCTCACATTTTACTAGACAGAAAGTCAAAGCAATAACATCAGTATCCTAACACCCATCTTCCCACCACCAAACCTGTCGACTCACTTGACTGAATTTACTTTGTCTGGCTTGGTCCTAGAAAAGGCCATTATTCCACTAGTTTCTAGATCATATATCCTTCTCAAGAGCTGGGATCCTGGAGTTTTCCACTCCTTCCTACATCATTGATTTCTCTCTCACATTCAGATATTTACTATCAACAATTTTTTTCTAATATATTTCTTCTAAAAACTTCCCTGATTCTACATCTTGTTCCTGCTGTAACTCCATTTTTCTTTCTTTCTACATAGCAAAACTTCTTGAAAGATTTGCCTACACTCGCCATTTTCACTTCCTCTCCTATATACCCTTCAACCAACTCAAATCTGACGTTTACTCAACCTCTATGGCTAAAAAATGTTGACAACATTTTACAAACTGCAAAAGTATATATGTTTTGTGGTAAATGATCAGTGTTTTAAAAAAAGCAGTGATGTGTGAATATTTTCTAAGTCCTTATTTACTAAGTACTTTACAATTTTCTTTGGTGATAAGTCTCCCTTTAAGGAATTTTCTTTTAGGAATTTACTAAACATTGTCCTTTAAAATTTTCATCTTTATTTCAATTTACAGCTTTTATTTGACTTTGATTAGAAGCAGCTTACCAGAAGCACATCATTGAACAAAACAGTCAGAGTGATAAAAGAAAGAACATTTTCAAAAGGTCACAAATAATGAAAATTACTCAGCATGAATCACAAAATAAGTAGAGATTTAAAAGACCAAAGGAACTGAATTATTTCTACTCATAAGATAAACTACTAGAATCATGATAGCTACTATAGTTAGGGAGTTTTTCCACGGATATTATTTGCATGTAATAATTTCTTACTATTTTGAAATAATTTTAGATTTCCAAAGAGTGTTCCCACATATCCCTCACCCAGTTTCCTCTAATCTTTACACCTGACATTGCCATTGTATATTTATTAAAACTAAGAAACCACCACCAGTTCATTACCATTAACTAAACTACAGACTTTATTCAGAGTTTACCACTTTGTCGACTAATGCCCTTTCTGTATTCCAGGATCCCATCCAGGCTACCACGTTGCATTTAGCCATCATGCCTCATTAGACTCCTCTGATCTGTGATAATTTTTCAACCTTTCCTTGTTTCTTGTAACCTTAAAAGTCTTAAGGATTACTAGCCAGGTATTTGTAGAATGTTCTTCAATTTGGAGTTGTTTTGTACTTTCCTCATGGCTAGACTGAAGCTATGGTTTTTGCAAAAGAATAATCATAGAGGTTAATGTCCTTATCATTATATCATATTGGAGGCATATGATATCAACGTGACTTATCACTGGTGATGTGAACTTCTATCACTTGGTTAAGTGGTGTTCATCACATTTCTTTACGTAAAATGACTAGTATTTCCTCTTTTTATACTCAGTGCTTTAGATGCAACACACTAAATTCAGCCCACATTCAAACAGGGAGGGGAATCAAACTCTGTCTCCTGAAGAAGGGAATGTCTACTGTTATTTCAGATTATTCTGTAGGGAGATTTGTCCCTTCTCCTTTATTTATTTATTTATTTATTTATTTATTTATTTATTTATTTATTTATTTAATTTATTATCAGTATGGACTCATGAATGTTTTATACTTTGGGTTGTAGTCTAATGCCACATTATTTGGGATTTTTTGGTCAAATTATTACAGCTTTGGCCACTGAGAACTCTTTCAGTTGGTTTGTGTGTCCTTTTGATAGACTCTCATCCTTTTGTTTTATGAGAACTTTTGACTCTCTAGCACTACAAGATGCTCCACGTTCCTCTTGTATATTCACTGCCCCAGCTTTAAAACCAGCCATTTTTCTGAGGATTCCTGGTTCTTTTTATTTAAGAATGGGGTTAGAAATCAAGATCTGGGTGCTGGGTGTGATCACTGCTGCTGAAGTATCATTGCTCCCAGAGTCTCTCAGTAGAGAGAGCAAGAAAATGTATGTATGTACTCTAACCCATGTGTATACACATTTCCTTAATTATTTCTGCATCTGTCTCTCTCTCTTTCTGTCTCTCTCTCTCTCTCTACATATATATGTGTGTGTGTGTGTGTGTGTGTGTGTGTGTGTGTGTGTATACACAATAGGGCAAAAACCCCGGGATACAGAAAGCCCTCTGTCCTTGCGATAAGGCAGAGGGTCTAACTGAGCTGATAATACAAGCCGTCTGCAGATAGCAAAACTGAAAGAGCACACTGTAACACACACCCGCTGGGGCTTCAGGAGCTGTAAACACTCAACCCTAGACGCCGCTGTGGGGTCAGAGCCCAAAAACACTCCCCACGACCTGCCCTTCTGCATGCTCCCCCTAGGGGGTTGAGCAGTGGGACACCAAAGAAGCAAGCCACACCCCTGTTACATACCCAGCGAGGGGGATAAGGGAAATCTCCTCCCATTTCATATATAAAGCTAATTGTGAGTTCATACTGATGTCTCTAACTCTTATTTGGTACTACAGAGTTCATTTCACCTTTATTTCTTGCTTATCTATAATTTCCCTCTCTGACAGTGAGAAACCTGGTTCTCAACATGCATCATGAATTTACTTATTTATTCAACCCCAGACATACATGCAGGTTGAGAATTAGTAACCACAACCCCAGGGAAAAATAAATTCAGCAACTAGAGTTCAGTTTTTATGTACCATTCCTTTTGTCTTTAGCTTTCAGTTTCCTTCAAAACACCATTCAGCAAAGTTATTTATGCTAACTTCTTTTCCCCCACCTGCTTCAGTAAGGTTATGTCAAACACTGTAATAAAGGCAGATTTCGTTGTCATAATCTATATTCCATCCTGAGATCCCCTGATATCCTGCTGATTTTTTTTTACTATGCATACATTAAAATGTACTCTTTTTTGACGTACAGTTCTATGAGTTTTGACAAATGCATTGAATCATATATCCACTCAGTGTTTTCAGTAACATACAAATCAGTTCCATCATCCTAAATTTCTACAGATTTTTGTTGAGGGGGGACTACTACGAAAAAGCACTTGGAACAAAATCTTTTTTCCTTTAAATACTTGGTTTTATGTGATGATGTTAAGGTCAGTTTATTTCCATATTTCCAAAAACATGTTTAAAACTTTTACAAATATCCTTACTCACCAAGAGTTCCTAATTACAGGCTTTAAAAAAATATTTATAGGTGTGATTATTAATTGTCAATTATAAGTCTTAACAGAGTAGCACTGAAGGCCCAAATACTGTGTCTTACTTTGTAACTCTCACTGCAAAAAAGAGGAGCTTGTCTACAGGATGCAAACTCTTAATGGTTACCTATCATGAATCTCAGTCCCTCACAGTGTTTGTCATACCACTATCTAACAAAGAAATATATATTCAGTGTTCCATTAAGACATGAAATCTAAATTTGAAAATTCAACCCTCTCATTTTACTGTTGAGATTAAGATTGAGAATATTTAAGATAGTGAAGTTCCTAGAAGTCAATCACAGGATGGCTAAGATTCAGTCTATTGTGAATTTATTGCATTATGCTTTTGGCTCACAACATGGTAAAATAAGCACTACTGACAGTCACTGTTGGACTTTGACAGATCTTCAAAATTGTTTTGGCCTACCATTTAGCAATTATGCTCCATTATGCATATTTTTCGTCTCTATTCTTTTCCACACCTGTCTCCTTAAGAAATGGCTACCAGAAGATTTCTTTTTAAAAGTATAGTTTGGCATCTCTCACAACTTTATGCAGATAAATCCTGTGCATAATTAGGAGACAATTACAATATTTCATAAAGGTCATGAAAACCTACACAGAACTGTCCTATAGGCAACCCACATTGGATGAAAATAATTGGTGTTGAAAAATTAAAGCTAAAGGGGCAGCTTCGCCTGCTTATTGAACTGACGGAATTGTTAGTTTTGCCCAGTATCTCATAGCTGTCTGGTGGTTGTATTCTGTTGCTTTCTTCTATGTGCTAATAGGAAACATATGTGCATAAATTAAAACCATAACAATTACTTCATTTTCTAGAACCTAAAAAACATATCTCAGAGATATTGCACGTTCAGTTCCACACCACTGCAATAAAGTGAATATCACAATTAAGTGAGTCACATCATTTTTTGTTTCCCAGTGCATATACAAGTTATGTTTATACTATACTGTAGTCTATTAACTGGGCAATAGCATTATGTCTTAAAAATAATGTACATACTTTAATTAACAATATTTATTAATAAAAATACTAATGATCATCTGAGCCCTCAGAAAGTCATAATCTTTTTGGTGGTGGATGGTCTTGCTTTGATGTTGATGACTGCTGACTGATCATGATGGTGGTTGCTGAAGATGGGAGTGACTGTGGCAATTTCTTAAAATAAGACAACGATGAAGTTTGCCACATGAATTGAATCTTCCTTTCCCAGAATATAGTGCTTTCAAAAAATGTGATGCTGTTTGATAGTATTTTACCCACAGTAGAACTTCTTTCAAAACAGGCATCAATCTTAAACCCTGGCACTGCTTTATCTGCTAAGTTTATGGAATATTCTGGATCCTTTATGGTCAATACAGCAATGTTCACAATGTCTTCACCAGGAGTAGATTCTGCCTCAAGAAACCACTTTCTTTGCTCATCCATAAGAAGTAATTCCCCATCTATTCAAATTTTATCAAGAGACTGCAACAATATAGTCACATACACAGGCCCCACAATTAATTCTAGTTGTCTTGCTATTTCCACTACATCTGCAGTGACTTCTTCTGCTGAAGTGTCGAACTCCTCATACTCAGCCATGAAGGCTGGAATCATCTTCTTCTAAACTCCTGTTAACATTGTGATTCTGACCGCCTTCCATGAATCATGAATGTTCTTAATGGCATCTGGAGTGGCAAATCCTTCCCAGAATAATTTCAATGTACTTTGCTCAGATCCATCAGAGAAATCTGTATCTATGGAACCTATAGCCTTATGAGGCTTATTTCTCAAATAACGAGACTTGAAAGTTGAAATGGCTCCTTGATATAGGGGCTGCAGAATGGATGTTGTGTTAGTAAGCATGAAAACATTAATCTCCTTGCACTTCCCTATCAGAGCTCCTGAGTGACCAGGTACATTGTCAGTTATCAGTTTTATTTTGAAAGGAATCTTTTTTCCCTGAGCAGTAGGTCTCAACAGTGAGATAAAATTATGAGTAAACCATGTTGTAAACAGGTGTGCTATCATCCAGGCTTTGTCATTCCGTTAACAGACCACAGGCAGAGTAGATTTATCATAATTACTAAGGGACCTAGGAATTTTGGAATAGTAAATAAGCATTAGCTTTAACTTAAAGCTACTAGTTGCCTCAGCCTTTAATAAGAGATACAGCCTGTCCTTTGAAGCTTTGAGGCCAGGCATTGACTTCCGTTATCTATCTATGGAAGCAAGCCCTAGATGGCATCTTTTAACAATACAAGGCTATTTTGTTTACATTGAAATCTGTTTAGGCTAGTCACTTCCATCAATGGTTAATATGGTTTGGATGTTTCTTCCCTACAAATCTGATATTGAAATGTAATCCTCAGTGTTGGAGGTGAGGCCTAGGGGGAGGTATTTGGGTCATGAAGGAAGATCCTTCATGAATGATGGCTTAGTGACATCCCACTGGAGATGAGTGAGTTTTCACTGTGAGTTCACATGATATCTGGTTGTTTAAACATGTGTGGCACCTCTCCCCTCTGTCTCTTGCTCCTGCTCTTGCCATGTGACAGCCTGCTCCCACTTCACCTTCTTCCATCAGTAAAAGTTTCCTGAGGCCTCACCATAAACCCAGCAGATGCTGGCATCATGCTTGAACAGCCTATAGACTCATGAGCCAATTAAACGTCCTTTCTTTATAAATTATCCAGCCTCAGGTATTTCTTTATAGTGACATAATGGACTAACACAGAAAATTGTACTGAGGGCGTGGGGGCTCATGCCTGTAATCCCAGCACTTTGGGAGACTGAGGCAGGCAGATCAGGAGTTCGAGACCAGCCTGGGCAACATGGTGAAACCCCATCTTTACTAAAAATAGAAAAATTAGCTAGGCATGTGGCACATACCCGTAATCCCAGCTACTTGGGAGACTGAAGCAGGAGAGTCACTTGAACCTGAGAGGTGGAGGTTGCAGTGAGCCGAGATTGTGCCACTGCACTCCGGCCTAGGCGATAGAGTCTAAAAAAAAAAAAAAAGAAAGAAAGAAAGAAAGAAAGAAAAAGGAAAATAAAAGAGAGAAAATTGCACTGAGAAATGGGACATTGCTACAAAGATACTGGAAAATGTAGAAGTGGTTTTGGAACTGGGTAATGGGCAGAGGTTGGAAGAGTCTGGAGGGCTCAGAAGAAGGCAGGAAGATGAGGGAAAGTTTGCAACTTGTTAAAGACTGGTTGGGTGGTTGTGACCAAAATGCTGATAGAAATATGGACAGTGAAGGCCATACTGATGAGGTCTCAGTTGGGAATGTGGAAGTTATTGAGAACTGCAGTAAAGGTAAATCCTGTTACACCCTAGCAGAGAACTTGGCTGCATTATGTTCATGTCCTAGAGATCTGTGGAAGTTTGAACTTAAGAGGGATGACTTACCCATATCTGGCAGAAGAAATTTCTAAGCAGCAAGGTGTTCAAGAAGCCTGTTAGAAGACTAGATGCTTCTAAAAAGCTAAATCAGGAGCAAAGGAATGACTTAACATTGGAACTTGTATTTAAAAGGGAAGCAGAGCATACAATTTAGGAAAACTCACAGCCTGGCCCCTTGGTAAAGAATCCAGGCAGGCTGCAGAGCAACCACTTCCTAGACACAGTAGCATAACTAAAAGGCAGCCAAGTACTAATATCCAAGACAGTGGTAAAAAGGCCTTAAAGGCATTTCAGAAGTTTTTAAGACAGCCTCTCTCATCACAGGCCCAGAGGCCTAGGAGGAAAGGATTGTTTCAGGTACCAGTCCCAGTGTGTTACTACCCTACTCAGCTTCAGGAAACTGCTCCTCACATCTTGGCTGCTCTGGCTCCAGCCTTGGCTCAAAGCGGCTCAGGCACAGCTCAGGCCACAACTCTGGATGGTGCAAGCCATAAGCCTTGGCAGTGTCTATGCGGTGTCAAGTTGGTGCATGGAATGCAAGAGTGAAGGAGGTTTGGAAGCTTTTCCCTAGATGTCAGAGGATGTATGAAGAAGCCTAGGTGCCAGTAAGAAGCCTTCCACGGAGGCAGAACCCTCACAGGGAGACTACTAGGAAAGTGCAGAGAGGAAATGTGGGGTTGGAGTCCCCACAAAGAGTTCTCCCCACCAGTGCACTGCCTAGTGAAGCTGTGAAAAGGGGGCTGCTGCCCTCCAGACTCCAGAATGGTATAGCCATGGACAGCTTGCATCCTGAGCCTGGAAAAGTTACAGGCACTCAACTCCAACCCGTGATAGCAGTCACACGGGCTGCAACCTGCAAAGCCACAGGGGTAGGGCTGCCCAAGGCCTTAGGAACCCAACCCTTGCCCCAGTATGCCCTGGATATGGGACATGGAGTCAAGGAGATTATTTTGGAGCTTTAAGATTTAATGCTGACCCTGCTGGGTTTCAGACTTGCATGGAGCCTATAGTCTTTTCCTTTTGGCCAGTTTCTTGCTTTCAGAATGGTAGTGTTTATCCAATGCCTGTACCACCATTGTATCTTGTGAGTAAATAACTTGTTTTGATTTTATAGGCTCGTAGGTGGAAGATGAGTCTCAGATGAAACTTAAGACTTTGAACTTGATGCTGGAATGAGTTAAGACTTTTGGAGACTATTGGCAGGGCGTAATGGCATCTTTCAATGTGAGAAGAACATGAGATTTAGGGGGCAAGAGGTGGAATTACATGATTTGAAGATTTATCTCCTCTAACTCTTATTTTGAAATGCAATCCTCAGTATTGGAGGTGGAGCCTGGGGGTGGTGTTTGGATCATGGGGGAAGATCACTCATGAATGGTTTAGCACTGTCTCCTTGGTGATGAGTGAGTTTTCACTCTGAGTTTGCATGAGATCTGGTTGTTCTGGTTGTTTAAAAGTATGTTCCCCCCACTCCTGCCACCTTGTTCCCCTTTTTTGCCGTGTGATGTGTCTTCTCTGGCTTCACCTTCTGACACGAGTAAAAGCTCCATGAGGCCTTACCAGGAGCTGAGCAGATGCCAGTGCTATGCTCTTACAGCCTGCAGAGCCATGAGCTAATAAAACCTTTCTTTACAAATTACCCATCCTCACATACTTTATAGCAATGCAACATACAAACACAATGGTTTTAGTTATATTTTCTGGATAACTTGCTGCAGCACTTGTTGCTTTACCTTGAACTTTTATGTTATAGAGATGCCTTCTTTCCTTACACATAATGAACCAACTTCTGCTAGCTTCATGATTTTCTTCTGCAGCTTGCTCACCTCTGAGCCTTCATAGAACTGAAGAAAGTTAAGGCCTACCTGACTCTGGATTAGGTTTTGGCTTAAGGGAATGTTGTGGTCGGTTTGATCTATGCAGATCACTCAAACTTTCTGCATATCAGCAATAAGGCTGTTTCAGTTTCTTATCATTTATGTGCTCACTGGAGTAGTACTTTTAATTTCCTTCAGAAACGTTTCCTTTTCATTTACAACTTAGTCAACTATTTGGCACAAGATGCCTAGCTTTTGACCTATCTCAGCTTTTCTGATGCTTTCCTCACTAAGCTTAATCATTTCTAGCATTTGATTTAAAGTGAGAAACGTGTGACTCTTCCTTTCACTTGAACACTTAGAGGCCATTGTTGGGTTATTGATTGGCCTATTTTCCATATTCTTGTGTCTTAGGGAATAGGAAGGCCATAATAGAGGGAGACAGACACTGGAATGGCTGATCAGTGGGGCACTGAGAACACACACAACATTGATTGAATAAGTTCATCATGTTATAATGGGCACAGTTCATGGTGTGCCAAAACAGTTACTATGGTGACATCAAATATCACCAATCACATCTTGCCTGTAATCCCAGTTGCTCAGGGGGATCACTTGAGGCCAGGAGTTCCAGACCAGCCTGGGCAACACAGCGAGACCCCACCTCTAACAAAATTTTGTAAAAAAATAGGCTAGCCAGGGGTGGTGGTTCAGGCATGTAGTCCCCCCTACCTGGGAGGCTGGGGTGGGAGGATCCCTTGAACCCAGGAGGCTGCAGTGAGCTATGATTGCACTACTGTGCTCCAGCCTAGGTAATAGAACAAGACTGTCTAAGAAAAAAAAGAAAAGATCATCAATTACAAATCACCATAACAGATAAAATTATAAGGAACATCTGAAGTATGGCAAGAATTACCAAAATGTGGCAGAGGCATGAAGTGACCACATGCTGTTGGAAAAATGGTGCTGATAGACTTGCTTATTGCAGAGTTGCCAAAAAAACTTCAGTTTGTAAACAAAACAAAAGCAATATCTGCAAAGCACAGTAAAGTGAAGTGCAGTAAAACAAAGTATGCCTATACTACATCAGCTTCATTGAGAGAGAGAGAGACAGGGAGAGAGAGAGAACGAGGGAGAGAGGAAGCCAAGGAGGATGACTAAGAGGCAGTTGCCCCCGGCCAGGACTAGGATGAGGTGTAGAGGCTGTGTCCCCCATCTCCAGGGCTGGACTGAGGCCTGAGCACTCCTGCAGCAAAGCCAGCCTTGCCAAATAATGTCTCTATGAGACCGGAGGACTTTCTTTTCTTCCAGGCAGGTTTGGATTTGGGGTGGATTTTAGTTTTGTTTCTCTCCCCTCTTCTTTTTTAATGGTGTATTATCTTTGTTATTTTTAATTTATTTTTTGAGGCAGAGTCTTGCTCTGGAGTCACCCAGGCTGTAGTGCAGTGGTGCAATCTTGGCTCACTGCAAGCTCTGCTGCCCGGGTTCAAGTGATTCTCCTGCCTCAGCCTCCCAAGTAGCTGGGATTACAGGTGCGTGCCACCATGCCCAGCTAATTTTTTTGTGTGTTTTTAGTAGAGACGGGGTTTCAGCATCTTGGCCAGGCTGGTCTTGAACTCCTGACCTCGTGATCCACCCGTCTTGGCCTCACAAAGTGATGGGATTACAGGCATGAGCCACTGCGTTCGGCCAATGGTGTTTTACCTTTGATTCACTTTTAGACCTCACCCCTGGTTGTTATCTTTCTTCATCAACATCTTTTCCCGATTTTGTCCCCTTCTCTCCCCAGATCTCTTAGCTACCTTCCAACCCAGGGAGCAGCAGTGTAGACACGAAGCCACAGGCCTGACACTCTATCTCCTCTCCTTCTTAGAGCCTGGAGCAGGCCAGAAGGAGGTGGTGTTCTCCAGTTCCCCAGCACTGAGGAAGAATGGGGTTCTTACCATGTCACCCTTCCCTTTCTCTCCTGCTCCCAGGACTGGGCCACTTCTGAGTGAGTCAGCGGATCCCAGCTCAGCTCACACTGAGTATGTAAGAATGTATGTGTGTGTGTGTGTATCAAGTTCAACTTCTCCCTTTAGGGACCTATAATTCCTCCAGATGGCAAATGTCCAAGTCTAAGTAACCAGGGGATTTATTCAGTCCAAAGCATGTGGGGGAGGTTGCATCAGTCAGGCTTCAATCAGAGAAACAAACACTCTGATTGAACAAATATAACATGATACACATATGGGGGTGATACACATATAATAAGGGACTTATAATAGGGTCTAGGCCTTATTGAATTGTGAAAGTCGGTTAATCAGTCTCAGTGAGGCTTTTGTCTTTGCATCATATGCTGGAACCTGAAGTCAGCAGGGAAGTCAGGAAGAAGAGATGTTGCAAAGTAGAGGAAGCAAGGGTAAATGGAATCCATGAGGAATATCTGGAGCTCTCAAGGACTGACTGGGACCCAAGTTGATCTTCCACTGCCTCTAAACCTCCAATTTCAATGACATGAATGTCCTGCCAAAAAAAGTGGGCATTCTTTTTTATGGAGCTGGTGAAGAAGAAGGAAGATATGAAGGAGGACTGGAGCAATTGTAGGCCCAGCTGCTGCCCCCATACCAAGGTAAGCCAGGATATAAGCAAAAATATTCATGAGCTGTAGTAGCACCTTTCTTAGCATAAAACAAATGTGGCTACTACTTTACCTTTGCCTCCTAAATCTTTTACCAAATGCCTCTTGTAGCACAAGCAATCTCAGAACCATTCAGGGAACTCTGAGTAAAAGTTTTAGTTTAGCTAAGTGAGCAGAATATAAATCCCCCAGAGGCAGACCTTCTAAACAGCAGGTGGGGAAAGAACTGCGTAATTTATCTGCTTTCACTTTTGCTAACACTGACACTGTCACTTGAAATCCCAAATGATTTTTTAAAAAATGTTTTGTTAATATTATTGCTGGTATGTATCCCATGAAGTTATACAGGGTGCCCCAAACTTGGAATTCTAGTTTTAACTCTCTTCTTATGGACTATAAATTCTCTTTTGGGACTCTTAAGATCTTTTCCTGACAGCAGACCTTGGTAGGGGCTTCTTGAGGCTCCCAGACCCCCGGGCAGTTGTCCCTAACTTTGGATCTCAGTGAGTAGGAACTTCGGTCGTTATGTTCCATTCTAAATTCTAATCTCATTATGCAAATTGCTCTACATTTTCCCAAAATCACAGAGATAATACTCATTTCAAGAAGTATTATCAAAGAAAGCCATTGTTAGGACACAGGATGTTTCATTACATCCTTCTTTCCCAAGAAAAGTCTGTAAAGAATGGTGTGGTATAGTTCATGGGTGTTGGGAAAAGGGGATCTTCTGAATTCATTCACACAAATAACACATACAAAATAAAGACGAATATTTTTATTGAGTAGTAATTGGACATCCAGTGCCCTTATTTAATTGATATTAAATGAGGCATAAAACAATTTTTAAAGCAATTTAAACAGCAGAGAGAATTTTAAGCAATGTGAGGATGTCAAATAGGATTTTTCTACCAATTACACCAAATGGTTATGTGTAAGTATAAACAATTTTTATTGCAACTTGTTCTTAAAAGTTAGTTAAAATGTATTTTCAAATATGAGAGATTTTTATACCAGTAGCTGGCATTTACAGGAAATAGCTGTCCCAGGAGGACTTCCTGGAAGGTAACCCTGTAGGAGTTCCCAACCTTAAAACTTCAAGAAAACTTAATGCACAGAGTAAACAATGTCATGTGATCAAATCTAATTTAGTTCTTACCAGCTACAGTGTATTCAAATTTTTAAAAATTATTAATATAGGGATTCAGAAAATGTAGACAATCTTATGTTATTTATTCTGAGGGAATGAATTATCTGGTTAGGAATTAATCTACACACTACTTCTTCCCTTTTCCTTTTCTGAGACCGTGTGTGTGCACAGCCAAGTGTTAGGAATTAATTTGCACACTAATTCTCCTTTCCTTTTCTGAGATTGTGTGTGTGCAGCCAAGTGTCAGTATCGATAGAACAAAACTATAGTTTGTCTTATTTTACTTCTAAAGAGGAAACATATTTCTGAAATTTTCAGGTTAACTGAAGAACTTGATCTTCAGAAAAAATTGTTAAAGATGAAAAAAAGTAAAAAGGTAACTGTTTTCAGAATGTCAGATTTGAGTAGAGGCATCTAATAAGGGTATTAATATTTTCAACAAAATTCAGAAAATCTAGAGGTCAACTATAAGGGAACAAGGGAAAAGAGGCATAAATAAGTTGCGTATGCACTCATGTAAGAATAAGGGGTAACAAAAGAGGCATAAAGAAACCAAGAGGAAAGGAATGAGAGAAAGAATGTATGGAAGAAAGAAAGGAAAGTAGAGAGGAAGGAATGGAAGAGATGGTTTTCAGCATATATTGTGGAAATTAGGAGACAAAAAGCAAATCTATGAATCTATTGACAATTCTAAATTAGTCAAACTGAATTTTAAAGTCCAGTGTACTTAGGTGGCATCTAGCTGGACTGGGTATGAGGCCTTCAGGATGGCACGCACTGCACTCGGTCTTGGCCCTCCTCCTCCTCGGATGTCTCTGAGGTGCTGGAAGACTCATCCGATTCTTCATCTGGAAATTCGGCTTCACCACTTCTCCAGCCCCGGTGATGACCTCTCTGTGTCAGGTGACGCATGAGGAACCAAAGCATGTACTGGTCAAACAGGCTGGCATGGTGCAAGCTATCTTCATCTCGTTCCCACTTGTTCTTCTTAATCACCTTCTTTAATCCAGTAAGCTCGGTGGCAGCTTTAGCTGTGGGTGTCCAGATCTTCACATTATGATCTAGGCCACTGGTCGCCAGCACAGGTAGGTAAGGGTGGGGTTCAAGACAGTTTATTGTACCTTCTCTGTTCCCCTTTAGGAACTGGATGATCTGGCAGGATGATTTCTCCCAGAAGAAGATATGCCCGCAATCACTACCGCTCACAACAAACTCACTCCTGGGGCCATAGAAATTAACACCTTTGACTGTGGTATTATTTCGGTGCCCCTTAAATCTCTTAGTGTATTGAGCACCATCACTGTGACAGGAGTTGAAGAGGTAAATATCTTCATCATTGTAGCTGGCCAGGAGCTCGGTGCCATCGTGACTGTACACAACACAGGTGATGTTTGTTGGGAAAACACAATTAACCAGATGATGAGGAGTGAATTTCTTGAGCACTCCATTGTTTTCTTTCTCATCAATTCTCCTCTGGTCATAAATTCTTACAAACTGATCTTGTCCGCCCACTGCAAATTGGTAGGTATTGGCGGGATTCACAGTAATTGTATACAGTCCCACTTTCTTATCCTTTTCTCTTGTTACCACAACTTTTGAAGCTGGCCGGTCTTGTCTGAGGTCAATGGTGAAGACAACAGCATCTTCACCCGAAGTGAGGAACTGAGAAGGAGAGTCTGGCACCAGAGCCAACTTGTGGGCAGGTCCCCTGTGCTGGGCCACACACTTAGTATTCTCGAAATATGATGCATTAATTAGTTCTGCTACCCGTACCTGCCCATCACGGGCACACATGGCCAGGGTGGAATCACCACAGTTAGGAAGGAATTTGGCCTGGAAGACATTGTTTGTGTGACCACTTTCAAAGTTGAGTACTGGCCTCTGCCGTACCCAGTCCCACACTATCACCTTTAGGTCATCACCGCTACTGGCCAGCCGGGTGCCACGCTGGTTAAAGTGTACAGTATTAACACAACCGACATGGTCTGCAAGACGATATTGCAGGCGGAAACGCTGCACAAAGGCTCTTGCCCCACAGGCCTCATATACAAAGCGGGCGCTTGAACCCAGCTGCCGCTGGCGAAGAGCAGTAAGGACTTGCCAGCGAGGTCGGGGCAGGGCAGACGTCTCTGAGGAAACCCACTCCTCCAGCGCCGGATCCTCCTCTAACAAATACTGCTCATGGTTGGCGCCACTGCCTTGTGGACCCGCCCGAGGCTGTTCTTCTTCCTCCTCCTCCTCCGCCTCCTCTCCTCCCTCCGCCTCCTCCCTTCCCTCCTCCTGCATCTCCTCTTCTTCCTCCCTTTCTGTCTCCTCCTCTCCCACTAAAGGGTAATGGAATAAACTTTCACCACTCGTGGGGAAATGCTGAAAGTCCTCCATGCTGTCAAGTTCCATGTCTTCACTTGCACTTTCTCGGTCTGAGCTTCGATTTTCTGTGCCGACATCGTAGGGGAATCCACCATCCCTGGTATCACCGCCATCTCCGGTCATTGTCACAGTCTGCTCTGAGGCCGCCATTTCAGTGTCTGAGGAGGCCTCTGTCGCCGCCACCGCTCCAGACTGCTCCTCTGGGCTGCTGAACAGGTTTTCAGTCCCTAGGTCTGGTAAGCCATCTGTGCTTCCCTCTCGGTGGGACATCTCGAACGATCTTTGCTGTAGCTGATCTGGAACTGCAAAGGCCAGGCCCCTAAAAGCTCTGGGAAGAAAGTTGGCCTGCGGTTAGGACTGATGGTCGTGAAGGAAGTAAGCACGTGACAATCAAACGCCAATCTGATTGGCTAAAGGGGACAATAAACTATTCTGCCGAGGCAGTTGCCAGTATGGGATCCCATGAGGTTCAGAAAGCTTCTTACCTGCTCGCCTCCTCGCAGCATCCAGATTGCTCTAGGTTTCCCAAGCCCAGAGCCCCATCCCGACAGGCATCTTACACTGTGAGTAGCTGCGGCTTTTTGAAGATGAAACTTGCTGCACCTTGGAAAATGTTCTTATTAGAGAACCATGAGCAAAAGTGATCCTCTTTAAGCAAAATAGTTTTTAGAAGCCTCTCAGTATTTTGCTTGAAGGTAATGTACTCTATAAAATGAAGATGTAGGCAAGAACAGTGAAAAGTTAGCTAAGTGTCCTACAGCTAGTGACTTTTTGACATACAAGAAATATCTTAAATCGAGCAGCTTGAGGGAAACCTTGAGTGCTCTAACTGGTAGAATCGATATAGGGTTGCCAGATAAAATATGGTATGCATAGTTAATTGCATTTCAGATGAAGGATGAATACTTTTTTTAGTATGAGTAGGTCTCAAATATTACGTTAGATATATTGCCACTAAAATTTTATTTATTATTTATCTGAAATTCAAATTTAACATGGTGTCCTCTATTTTTATTTGTTAAATCTGGCAGGCTCCTTTAGTGAAAAGAATTTAGACCCTCAGTGTAATGAAGGCTGAAATCAACTGATCAATTGAAAGTGGACATTGAAATGAGTAATGGCTTCACCTATTTGAGATAGAAGTAGTACTTCCTTTTTTTCTTATGCCACTAGAGTTCCTATATATCTATTTAGAGTTAATTCAATTTAAGATAGGGAACACCAACACAATTTTATGGAAAAAGAAATTATGTGATGTCATAGAACTATAAAATCTTTTACATATCACCCACAATATGTCAGAGGTTTCTGTGGGGCCTCTAAGGAACAGAAAACAGCTCTACAGAGACAGTTAATTGGCATTACTGTGTTAATTTAATAGTTTCTGTGAATGAATTATCTAAGGTGATGTCAGCATATTTTCAAAGGGCTACAGTAAACTGCTAACTAAGAATGCCAGAATGAGGAAAACAAAGTTTTCCTCGGAGTAACTGCAAGGTAAATGCAAAATTGATTAAAAGTAGAAGTACACAGTCTTCTAAAGAAAGCGGATGGTTCCAAGGCCAATAGTAACAGAAAGATATGTAAAAGAGTATTCATAGCAACTTGTAAAGCCTAGCACAGCAAACTGAAAACCACTGAAAAGCCCATCAAGAATAACATGAATATATAATGGAATAATGTACAGAAGTGAGTAGAGTAGACTAGAATTGAATACATGAGCATGGATGAATCTTTAACACAATGATGAGTGAAAACACAATTAACAAGGATAGTCAATAATTTCAATTTTTTGCAAGTCTATATTATTTTCATATAAAATAACATCATTTAAAAAGGCAAGGGAGTAATTGATTCACAACTCAGGATAATGATTAAATTTCAAAAAGAGAAGAAGGTTGAAATCTGAGAAAGATGCAACTTCAAAAATTCTTGGCATTATTTATATCTTATCCTCAGTATAGGTGTCCAGTTATTCCTTTTATTATTTATTGCTAGGCATACACATTTTATGTGTATGATATATTGCATAGTAATTCTTTAAAAGAATTCATGTTCACAAACAAAGGGTCTTGCTCAGCCATGGAACACAAAAACAGGAAACCTAGAGCATCAAAGCCTAACATACCCATAAAGGAATTGCCCAGGAAAGGAAATGTCTTAGTCCATTTTGCTTTGCTCTAAAGGAATAGCTGAGGCTGGGTAAGTTAGAAAGAAAAGTGGTTTTTTTTACTTGGTTAAAAGGTCAGCAGGCTGTACAAGAGGCAGGCACGAGGTTCTGCTTTTAGTGAGGAACTCAGGAAGCTTTAATCATGGCAGAAGGAGAAGGGGAGCAGGAGTGTCACGTGGTAAGAGAGGGAGCGGGAAAAGAGGAGGTGCAAAACTCTTTTTAACAATCACATCTTGTGAGAACTAATAGAGTGAGAAATTACTCATTACCTGGAGAGAGGGCACCAAGCCATTCATAAAGGATCTATCCCCATGATCCAAACACCTCCCACCTGGCCCCACTTTCAACACTGGGCATCAATTTTTTTGATAGCTTTTAATTGTGCTTTTCTTCAACTTAGTTCATTAAAATATATTTATTTTAAATATCCTATAAATAAAGTGACCACCAACTAATGTGGAATATAGGTCACCCCTCAGTATGATATTTGTTTTAAGCAGTGTTTCTCATAGGAATTTTATTGATTGTACAGTAGTTACAATAGTGTCAAATATAATGATGTATACAATTTAAATGAGATAGGCCAGTTAAGAACTTACATAATATAAAAATATACATATTAAAAGTTAGCCAAGTGGACAGATGCATGTAACAGGGAGAGCAGGTAACAGGAACCCCTTTAATTATCAGTCAAGGGCCCAGATGCAGGAATCTTGTTGTCCCCTCCATTACAGTAAACAACGTTCATTAACAGATACAGGTCTTCCAAATACATCTAAACACACGGGAGTAAGTTGTGAATTGCTATGTGTACAGTCTAAAGTGGTGTAATTGTGATCTTCCTGTGATACTCCTGAGAAAAAGTAAATAGTGAACCCCATGCAAGTAGTAGGAAGCATTAGTCTTTTATCATAGGTTGGACTTGAAGATATTTAACTCCTGACATTAATATCTGTAAACAGGCCCGGCATGGTGGCTCACATCTATAATCCCAGCACTTTGGGCGGCTGAGGTGGACATATCATTTGAGGTCAGGAATTTGAGACCAGCCTGGCCAACGTGGTGAAACCCCATCTCTACTAAAATACAAAAAATTAGCCAGGTGTGGTGGTACACACCAGTAATTCTAGCTACTTGGGAGGCTGAGGTGAGAGGATCACTTGAGCCCAGGAGGTGGAGGTTGCAGTGAGCTGAGATCACACCACTGCACTCCAGCCTGGGTGACACAGTGAGACCCTGTCTCAAAAAATAAATAAAAATAATAAATAATAAAAGCCAGGCATGGTGGCTCATGCCTGTAATCCCAGCACTTTGGGAGGGTGAGGTAGGTGGATCACTTGCAGTCAGGAGTTTGAGACCAGCCTGGCCAACATGGCAAAACCCCCTCTCTGCTAAAAATTAGCAGGTCGTGGTGGCGTGAATGTGGTCCCAGCTACTCGGGAGGCTGAGGCACAAAAATCACTTGCACTCGGGAGGCGGAGGTTGCAGTGAGCCGAGGTTACGCCACTGCACTCCAGACTGGGTGAAAGAGTGAGACTCTGTCTCAAATAACAAACAAACAAAATATTCGTAAACAGCACATGCCCCCTTTTGCTATGTTTTCTCCAAAAATGGCATGGACTTAGGGTGGTAGAATTCTGATGGTTGTTTGACCTAACAGTGAACTACTGAACTACTGTTTAAAATGTGAGAACCTTTCAAAAAAATTAGACAGGTGTGATAGTGTGTGCCTATAGTCCCAGCTACTCAGAAGGCTGAGACAAGCGAATCCCATCCCTTGGGCCTGGGAGATCGAGGCTGCAGTGAGCCGTATTTATGCCACTGCACTCCAGCCTGGGTCACGGAGTAAGACCCTATCTCAAAAAATAAAATGAAATGAAATAAAATATACAGTGTAAGAACCTTTCAATACTATTTAGTTACACAGTTTAAAAAATGGGGATCATCCATAGCTATAAGTCAAAAGGTAGAAGGGAGTGCATCTTAATTTTTATGCTTTTAGTTTTACTGTTCTGTGGTTTCTATGGCTGTCCTAAAGAATGACACTGGTACACTGCTGGTTTCTTTACCAACGCAGACACTAGTTAGAGCACTTAGATCAGACAAAACCCGAAATAGAAGAAATGTCACTCTTTTTCTCTGTGATCTTCTAAGAAACTAGATTAAAATTATGAATTATTAAAGTTTCCTATTGAGTGGTGGTGTTTTTATGTATGTAACTATCCAGAGAACAAATCAAACAGCTGTCTAACACTTGCGAGAGCATGGACTTTTGGTATACTTCTGATAGGGATCAAGAACCCTGAGCAGCAATTCACAGTCAGAGTTGTTTTCTTTTTCTTTCTTTCTTTTCTTTTTTTTTTTTTTTTTTTTTTTTTTTTTTGAGATGGAGTCTCGCTCTGTGGCCCAGGCTGGAGTGCAGTGGCATGATCTCAGCTCACTGAAACCTCTGTCTCCCGGGTTCAAGCAATTCTCCTGCCTCAGTCTCCCGAGTAGCTGGGATTACAGGCGTGTGCTACCACACCTGGCTAATTTTTCTATTTTTAGTAGAGACAGAGTTTCACCATATTGGCCAAGCTGGTCTCAAACTCGTGACCTCAGGTGAGCCGTCCACCTTGGCCTCCCAAAGTGCTGGGATTATAGGTGTGAGCCACTATGCCTGGCTAGAGTTATTTTCCTACACACCTCATTTACCCTGCGCTTGTGCCAACTACTATGGTATATGTATTTTGAGGGATTATGGTTCACAACGTATGCTTAAAGATCCTCTTAGAGAGATTTCTCTAGTTGAGTAAAAACCCCTTTATAAAAAGGTGGCAGGTTCTGTGAACTTAAAGAGAAGACTCAGTGTCTCTCTGAATACCTTTAAATTACTGCTAGAATTGGAAGTTCCTATTTAGGGGGAAACAATATTAAAATAACTTAAAAGTCTATTTTATTGGTAACTTAGAATGCAAAATATTTTAATTTAAAAATTCTAAAATTTGGAAGCAAGCTAGCCTAGGTTAAATAATATAGTTTCTAGACCTGAGTGTATTCATTTGGGGCTCAGTTTTTCTGTTTAATTACAAGAACAACTTCCTAACTTCCTAGGTGGGAACACTACTGTTTTGGCGATCTGTGATTAGATAAACTGATCCATCTCAGTTGGTAACACTTCTTTTTTTCTTTGGTAATGGTGTAAAATTCTAGAATAAATGCATTTTTATCTAGTTTTACAGTGACAATTTCATTCCAAAATCTATTGGGAGGCATATACCATATATAGGAAGCCATTTTCATCCTTCTCACTCCTCATACACCTCTGAAATCAGCGAGGTGATGCTTATCCTTCTGTGCCCAGTCACCGACAGGAAGAAGGCTTGATTAGCACAAGGAACTTTGTTTCATCCAGAATAGGCAGCTGCTTCTCACTCTTGTATCCTGTTATCATGGGGATTCTGGTTGGATGCTGCTCTCCGGTAAGTGAGACATCTACTCTTTGTCTTAAGGTGCAGGCTGCTTGAAGGTCTTCTGAGGCATGGTGCTGGGGCCTGGGGGTAGGGGCGGGGGGCTAGGCTGAGGAGGCAGGCTGCAGAGACCCTGAAGGTCTGGTGGCTCTGGAGAGGGGAGGAGAGGGAGAGTGGTGGTGGCTCTGACTCTCTTCGGGATCAAATTTTAACACAAGATTTGAGGGGACAAATATCCAAATTATATCAGGAAATCTTAATTGGCTTTGGATATGTCTTGACCCGTTGCAAAGAACAGTTCCAGTGTTAGAGGGTGAATCAGGTTACTTTAACCTGATGCTATTTTATCAATCTGCTTTTCATATATGCTTATTAGGCAAATTTTGACTATAAATTGGCTTTTCATTTAAGTTTTTGTTTAAGTTTGGCTTTGCATCTCATCAATTCATTTTATATATTTCCATTCTCATTCATTAATCCACCGTGCATTTATTTAGGACTTCTATGTGCCATGTACTATTCCAGGTACTGATAATGAGGTGGTGAATAAAAGTGGCATTCCGTTGACTCATGGAGTATGTAATATAGTGGATGAAAGAGAAAATAGACAAATTAATATATGGATAGACCAGATGAAGCAGTAATGAATATTATGGAGAGAATTAAAGTTGTGTAAGTGCATATAGAATATGAGTTGTTATTTTAGATAGTACATTCAGGAAGGACTCCTTAATGGGGTGACATTTAAGTAGAGGGCCGAATGAAAAGAGAAATAGATCCTTAAGTACCTAGAGTAAGAACATTCCTCATAAAGTGATACTGAGTGCAACTTATCTGAAGTAGGATCACAATGTGAGTGTTCACGGAACTTCAAGGAGGCTGTGATTCAAACAGTGCGAGTAAGCTTTAGGGAGAGTGACAGGCAATGAGATTGGAAGTAGCCATGGCCAACTAAACAGAACCTTGTTGACCATTATAAGGAATTAGAGTGCTTTATTTTATTCTAAGTGTGCTGGAAAACCTTTGGGAGCTTGCCAGCAGGGGGATGCATTGTGTGACTTACTTTTTAAAAGGATGACACCAGCTATTGTGTGGAGAATAGCATGGGAGGAGAAGAGAGAACAGATGTACTAAACTATTGCTCTAATCCAGGTGAGAAATTAAACTGGATTAAACTAGTGTTGGAATGGTGTAGGTGGAGAAAATTAGTTAAGTTTGGAATATATTTTAAAGTGGAAAAGGCAGCATTTGCTGATGAGCTGAATATGAGTGTGAGGTGAATTAGCCTGTTGGCAAGAAACACATACCAGTTGGGTAATTGGAAGCAGTTCAACAAGTGGGCTTCTTACAAAGGTGAGAGCAGGCTAAATCACAAGGGAAGCATGCGGACATCATTGCTATTACGAACAGGAAGACATTATACTCCTAAGCCAAAAGGTATAGAAGGCAGAGAGAAGTTATCAAAAACCTGACATGAAAAGGGGAGTGTGGAGAGTCTGGCGTGATATAGCCATCCCTCTGTGAACCCATAGAGAGGCAGTCAGGGAAATAAATTCCCCAGATTTATTCTCCTTTCTGTGCTCTCCTGCTGGTACTTCCCACTCAATCACATTAAGAAGGGAGGAGAAGGAATCTGGATGTGTAAATGTAAGCTATCCAGCCTCTGGTGGACAGATAGGAATCAATGGTAACTCCTAAGTATTTGACAGGAATAATGGGTTAATGGTGGTGACATTTACTACAGTGAGGATTAGGGATGAGGATGGGGAATCAAGAGTTCTGTTTTATTTACATCAAGTATAAAAATGTCCACAAAACATTGAGAAAACAGAAGCACTGAGTTGGCAATTGGATACACATGTCTGGAGTTTACAGGAAAGATTATAAATATAGATATAAATTTAGAAGTCATTAGCCACTGGGAGTAAAGGAGATCACCTAGGGAATGAATATAGTGAGAAAGCAAAGATCTGAGAACTAGGCATTGGAAAACTCCAACATTTATTTTAGGAAGAAAGGAGAAAACAACCATATGGAGCAGAAGGAGCAGCCAGTTATGTAGGAGAAAAATATGAGAATATGAAGAAAGTGTAGAATTTATTTTACAAAGTTGGGTGTGATTGACTGTACCAAATATTGCCAAGAGGTTAAGAAAAAGCCTTGGAAGTGACCACTGAATTTGGTAAGAGGGAGGTAACCAGTGACTTATTGTAACTCTTTTATGAGACTTACAAGAAAAAAGCTTGGCCAGGAATGTTTGGGGAGAGAAAGGAGAGGGAAGAAGTGATGATGGTGAGTGAGGAGAGACAACTCTTATATAGAGTTTTGCTGCAAAGAGAAGAGAACTAGAGTGATAACAAAGGGAAATGGGGTCAACAGATTTTTTTAAAAATCAGGTTTATCACAGGATGTCATATACTAATGATAATGATTCAGTAGTGAGGGGGAAGTTGTAATACAGGGGGGACAGAAGTTTTTGAAAGTCTTAAATAGGGGAGAGAAAACAGGATTCAACGCACAGGTGGAGGGGTTGTAGCAGGAGAGGAGATGAAATATTTGGCATGGAGGCAGGCAGGTTGTTAGATCTGGTGGTGAAAGACTATATGCATATTATCTTCTAACTGCTTCCGTTCCTGAAGTGAATAAAGAAGCAAGGAAATCACTTATGAATGAGGTGGAATACCTCTGTGCTAGAGCTTTGAGACAGAAGAAGGTTTGGAACTGCCAACTCAGAGAATGAGAGAATTAGTCCAATAGAGAAATGGAGATTTGTTGCCTGGAAGCAGATCAGACCACTTGTAGTTTCATAACACAAACGTAAAGTGAGACAGCATTGCTACTTGTTTTTCTCTAACCATTTCAGATACTTGAGGACAGAAATGGAGTAGGCAGATACCTGGATTGAAGTAAATTCCAAATTCTTTTGCTAGTTGAGGATGACAGAGAGTTGGGGGTGGGGGACAAAGGAGCTTAGATTTTACATAGTGAAATTTTATAATAACAAACCATGAAATTTAACTATATTAAAAAGGGAATTAAGGACTTGAGGAAGAAGATGGAAATGGCAAATATGATAGGGTCAGCAGGTTGGAGGTCCTAGGGAAGTCAAAGTTTGCTCTGATCAGCAAATGTGTTCAACTAGGCCTGCAAGTATATATGAAGCTTAGGAGGACAGGATGATTCAGAGCACTGTCATGTGGACTCAAGCTATTAAGGCAAAACAATTAGATTAAAAGAGTAAAGTAGTTCACCCTAAGATGTGGCTCAATTTTCTTAGAAGCTATTTTCTTAATCTAAGGGGAACTTCCTACTCTGGGGAAGATGTCTTTTAGACAAAACCTTCCAGTGCCACTTGAATATCCCAGGACATTACCATAACTACTCTTGGAGACCAGTAGTATGGCAGCCTGATTCTGAAAATGTCAATCAAAGAAAAAGATGGGTTATTAATCTGATTGCTTTGGTGGGTTTAAGGATTTAAAAGACAATCATTTCTAAAATGCTATATCACCTTCCTTATGTAGTGGGCTTGTCGTGTTTTCTGCCCTCATGGAAATAACATCCCAGTGGGAGAGATACATTTGCAAACCAGTAATGATTTTAAAGTGGAATGCATACTAAGATTAGTAGAATTTTTTTGTGTGACGATTTCATAAGGTGTTAGCAAACCTTACATTTAAATATGCTTCCTAGATTTTAGAAACACTTATTCAAATTTCTGGGAAGTCCATTAACTTCAGACTGTCATTTGGAAACAAAAGAGGCAAAAAAAAAAAAAAAAGTTCTCTATATTCTAGAACAATTTCCATTAAAAACAATTAAAATAGCCAAATATATGCTAATTGAATTATTGACAGAGGGTCCTGTGAAAGTACAGTGAAAGGAGATACTGTTTTGGAGTAGACATAGTGTTTAGATTGGCCTCCAGAAAAAATATTTGAGCATAACATTGAAAGCAGGAGCGACAGAGCAGCACATAGCCACCTAACGTGAATTTTCTTCTGGGCCCCTATGTATGCATGCCCATGCTCCTCTGGCTCAGACTCACTTTGTTTCAGTCTCTTTTCTGCCTGGTATCCAACAAGGTGGGAAGCAGGTGGAGGCTGACACATGGTCTGTGACAGGAGGGAGGAAAGAGCATGACATATTTTGGAAAATGGAAACTCTTAGTATGGTTGGAACACAGAGTAAGTGTAAGCAGCAATACGAGACAAGGCCAGCTCACAACTTGGCATGTTTTAATGCAGCATTTCTCAAACTTTTTGGTCTCAGAGTGCCTTTACGCTCTTAAAAGTTATTGGGAATCCCAAAGGGCTTGCGTGTGTATGAATTATATCCATTTATATTTGTGGTACTACAAGTTAAAGCTGATAAACTTTTAAATATTTATTAATTTATTTTAAACAATAACCAACCCAATACATGTTAACATAAATAATACATTTTATGAAAGATTTTTTCCCAACAAACCAAATTTAATAAGGAGATTGGCATTGTTTTACAATTTTGCATATTTTTATTGTCTGGTTTAATAGAAGACATCTGGATTCTCATATCTGCTTCTTCATGCAATCTGTTGCAATATCACACTTTATGCAGTGTCTGTAAAATTCGACTGTACATTTGTGAGAGAATGAGACTGGAAAAAAATAATATTTTAGACTTACCATAAAATAATTTTGACCCTGCAGACCCACTAAAAAGGTCTCAGAGACCACCCTCAAGCTCCCCAATCACACTTTGAGAACTGCTGCTTTCTTACAAAGGCATGCTGAGAAGAAGTTAAATTTTAACTAATGCACAGATAATTTAGGCAAAGGATTACCTGATAGGATTTGCATTTTATAATTATTGCTATCAGGGTGGGAAATGAGTTGGAGACAGGCAAGGCAAGATGATTGGAAATTAATTACATTTGAACAATTTCTCACATTCTATCTGAAATAAATATTTTTACAAACTTTTATAAAATGCCGGTAATACTTTTTATGTGTCTAGTTTACTTTGCTCAAGAGAAAGTTACTTGAAAGCAGATACTGCTTTTGATTCATCCATATGACTATGGCTTTTGGTAACGTGTACAGAGTAGGCACCAAGTAAAGATTTGTTGAAAATAAATGAAAGAACCAACTAAGTGGCTATCAGAATAGTGCAGATAAAAGACGATATAGTCCTGACCTTAATTGTAGTGGCAAAACAGAGGAGTAAATTCAAGAGATGTACTGAATTCATTGTTGACTGCCTGGAAATGTCACTGACCTACTTGACAGATAAGTGCTATGAAGGAAAGAGAAGGTACACCATCATGTCGGCCATCTGCTTCATGTGGCCCTGATTCAGGAAGTAGTGAAGGGACAGAATGGGGTGGAGTATGAAGGGGTGACTTCTGGTTTCATTTTGAATATGAATTCCAGATGCCTATAGGACTTGACCCACCCCATAGCACCTGAGGCTGTTTTAAAGTTACTAAGTGTCTTATCTAATTAAGCCAAGATCGTAGTGTATTCTAATATTTGTTCTCAATGCTTTAATATTTTAGTATTTGTTTTTAGTACTTTTGATGTTTTAGTGTTTATTTTTAATGTCTTAATATTTTAAATATTTAATCAGAATTCTTGGATTTTTGCTGGCCTAAATTTCCGATTCTATTAGTGGGTGCCCATTTACTGTCAAACACATGGGATTAATTTGGCTGCTACACAGTGGACGCTATTTTGCTTTCTGATTCACTGTAATGTACTTCTAGATTCCATCCAGAGTTTGGGAAGCTGAATTCTTCCTACAACTGTGTGAAGGAATCTGCAGACCCCATTCTTAATATGCATGTATGGTAGAAAGTAGAAGACGCAGCACTGGACTTATTTACAGAAACTGATCGAGTCTCCTGTCACCATCCTCCCACTTTGCAAGTCCTAATTAAAGTTGATGACACATTTAAAAGTACAAATATCTGCAAGTATGGATTTTAGTAGTTCACAATTCATTAGATAGACAACATGTGATTGAAAATAAAGAAGCATTATGCAAAGAGTATGTTTTGAACAACTTAAAATGAGTTCAGAAGGTAGCAAAACAAACTGACTTTATGTTTCCAAGAGAGTAGCCCCAATAGACAGAAAGGAAGCCTTTAAACACGAAAAGAATTTAGTTCTCATATCCTTTATTGCTGCTTATCTTTTCATCTGGTTGGAGTTGCTGTTTTATCCAGTACTTCACTATTTAGCACCATCCTGTCTTTATATTTTGATTCCAATCTACTCTGCAAGCCTAATTATCGCCCTGTCTCAGGAGGATGTGAATCATTTTAAAGTTAGAGAAGCATTTGCATAGATAGAAAATAATTGTAATTTCTTTATAATTACTCTATTTGTTTTTCTCTTAATTATGCTGAAAATGTATCAATATCTCCAAAGAATGAATGACTACCACCTGTCATAAATGTGGAAGGCAGCCCCCAACTCTAATCACTTTTATCACTTCCCATTAAAACTATAGTGTTTAGGAAAGTTTGAGCCCTTGATATAATTTCTATTGGTTGCATAATTTAGTGAGTTACAGAAATTGTACCATTTAAGAAAAATAAGATATACTTTGAAAAGTATATTTTGTTCGCTCTTCACCAGTTATTAATTGTGTGTTTCATAAAGCACATATTGAACACATAAAACTGGACACGCACGAATTTCATTAGAGACATTTATATACTTTAAATGGAATACAGGACATTATTTCTAAGACTGTCCAAGGATACTTATGGTAATGTGTGAAATACAGATATAAAACTAAAACACACAAAGTTTCTGGGGTAACCTAACAGAATTTTTATGCTCCCCAATAGAGAATTAGGCAGGTAAGTTTAAAAAGTAACCAAAGGTATATTTTATGAAACATGTTATTATTATTATTGAGAGTGGTGCCACAATTTCTTTCTCCCCTCATTTACACGCTCAAAGAAATTTCTGCTCTTCTCTGTTTTTGGAAATTCTGCCTTTACTCCTAATGTGATACTTCAGACTTTGAAATATGGTGGGCCACATTTTACTCTTGCACAGAGTCATGGTTCATGTGTTACAGACCCTCTTGTTCTCTCATTTGCCTCAATGCTCAGGCACGAAGAGCACTCTTGGGTTTTTTGTTAATGTCCTTGGATAGTGCCCAGGATCTAGTAGGAATGCTGGCCCTCCTTCTTACAGGTACTCTCTTTCACCACTGATTCTATGTTAGTTAGACCAGGCATCTGCAAACAGAGATATTTTTACTTCTTTTTTTCTGATGTAGATGGGTTTAATTTTGTTTTCTTGTCTGATTGCCCTTGCTCATACTTTTAGTACTATGTTGAATAGAAATGCCAAGGGTGGTCATCTTTTCCTCATGTGGGATCTTAGAGAGAAAGCTTTCAGTTTTCCACTGAAAACTATGATTATTATGTTAACTGTGGGCTCTTCATAAATGAGTTTTACTGTGTTGAGAAAATCTCCTTCTATACCTATTTTGTTGGGAGTTTTTTATTTATCAAAAAAGGATGCTTAACTTTGTCAAATACTTTATCTGCATCTATTGAGATGATCATGTGGTTTTTATCTTTTATTCTGTTAATGTTGTGTATCACATTGACTGACACAGGAAAATGGAACAAAACAGAAACCTTAGAAGTAAATCCAACCACACATGATCAACTAATTTTTGACAAGGGCACCAAGAACACACAATGGGGAAAGGATAGTTTCTTCAATTCATGGTGTTGGGAAAGCTGGATATCCACATGCAAAATAATGAAATTGAACCCTTATCTTATACTATACACAAAAATCAAATGGAAATGGATTAAAGGCCCAGATATGAGAATGAAATTGAAATTTCTAGAAAAAAATACATAGGGGAAAAATTCCTTGACATTGGCCTTGGCAATGACTTTTCGTGGCATATCATACCACAAGCTCAAGCATCAAAAGCAAATATAAAAAGTGGGACTACATCAAACTAAAAAGCATCTGTATAGTAAAGGAAACAACAAAATGGAAACACAGCTTATGGATTAAGAGAAAATATTTGCAGACCATATATTTGATAAGAGTTAATATTCAAAATATATAAGGAACTCACTCTAATCAATAGCAATAATAAAAATAATACCCAATTAAAATATGGCCCAAGGACATGAATATACATTTTTTCCAGACATAACTAAATATGGTCAACAAATATATCAAAAGTGCTTAATATCATTAATCACCACAGAAATGCAAATCAAAACCAAAATGAGATATCACCTCACACCTGTTAGGATGAATATTATCAAAAAGACAAGAGATAACAAGTGTTGTTGAGGGTATGGATAAAAGGGAACCCACGTCCGGGTGTGGTGGCTCACACCTGTAATCCCAGCACTTTGGGAGGCCGAGGGGAGTGGATTACGAGATCAGGAGATCGAGACCATCCTGGCTAACACGGTGAAACCCAGTCTCTACTAAAAATACAAAAAAATTAGCTGAGCATGGTGGCACGCACCTGTAGTCCCAGCTACTCAGGAGGCTGAGACAGGAGAATCGCTTGAACCTGGGAGGTGGAGGTTGCAGTGAGCTGAGATTACACTGCTGCACTCCAACCTGGGCAACAGAGCGAGGCTCCGTCTCAAAAAAATAAAAAAAAAAGGGGGGGAACCCTTGCACACTGTTGGTAGGAATGTAAATTGGTATAGTCATTACCGCAAATACTATGGAGATTCCTCAAAAGATTAAAACTAAAATTATCATATGACCCAGCAATCCCTTTTCTGGTTATATACCTAAAGGAAGTGAAATCAGCAACTTATGGAGATATTACTGCAGCATTTTTCGTAGTATCCAACATAGGGAAACAACCTAAGTGTCTGTTGATGAACGAATGCTTAAAGAAATTTTGATAGAGTGTATATATGTGTGTATATATATACATACATAATTTCTGCTATGTGAGGACATAATTATAAAGAGAAATCTAATCAGCTGGCACCTTGACACATACACACACACACACGAAAATTATTAAGCCTTAGAAAAGGAGATCCTGCCATTTGCAGCAACATGGATGAACCTGGAGGCCATTATGCTAAGTGAAATAAGCCAAGGACAGAAAGAAGAATACTGCATGATCCCGTGGATATGTAGAATCTAAAAAAAGTGGAATACATAGAAACAGAGCAGGATGGTAGCTACCAGGGTTGGTGGGAGAGGGAAATGGGGAAATGCAGGTCAAAGGGTACAAAGTTGCAGTTAAAATAATTCTAGAGATCTTATGTACAGCATGAAGACTATAGTTGGTAACATTGCATTGTTTACTGGAAATTTGCTAAGTCAGCAGATTTCTGGTGCTCTTATCACAAATAAGGTTAACTATGTAAGGAGACGTATATGTTAATTTGCTTAACTGTAGTAGCAATTTCACTATGTGTATGTAGATCAAAACATCATGTTGTACAGCTTAAATATATACAATAAAAACAACAACAACAACATGGGACCCAGGACCAGGGTTTGAATCATGGTCTTACCCTTTTCCAGTTGTATCATCTTGGGCAAACTATATAACATTTCTATGTTTCTGTCTCACTGTATGTAAAGTGATACCGATTATACCAATTACTTCAGAGAGAATTGTGCGATAAATAAATTAACATAAATGGAATAAATTATTTAATTATTTAATTAATTATTTAATTAACATGTAAAGCACGATGTAAAGGTTAGCTGCCATTATTAGTGTCAGCCTGTTATGTACTGTGTATTTGTGTCTTCCTAAAATTCATATGTTGAATCCCTATGCCCTAATGGGATGCTGGAGCTTTTGGGAGGTGATTCGAGTTAGATGAGGTCATGAGGATGGAGTCCTTATTTGGTAATGCATTTATTAAAAAAGGAGGATACCAAGGATATTTCTCTCTGTCTTTCTGCCATATGAGGATAGAATCAGGAAGAGGGCTTTCACCAGGAATCTAATCGGCTGGCACCTTGATTTCAGACTTCCTAACCTCTAGACCTGTGAGAAGTAAAAGTATGGGTTTTGTGTTTGTTTTTTGTTTTGTTTTTGAGACAGAGTCTTTCTCTGTCACCCAGGTTGAAATACAGTGGTGCAATCTCAGCTCACTGCAACCTCCGTGTCTCCAGGTTCGTGCCTCAGCCACCCGAATAGCTGGGATTGCTGGCATGTGCCACCACGCCCAGCTAATTTTTGTATTTTTTTTTTCTTTGTAAGTAGAGACAGGGTTTCACCATGTTGGCCAGGCTGTTCTTGAACTCAGGAGTTCCACCTCAGGAGTCCTGACCTCAAGTGATCCACCCGCCTCAGCCTCCCAATGTGCTGGGACTACAGGTGTACCATGCCCAGCTTAAATGTCTGTTGTTTAAGTTTAAGTCACCCAGCCCACGGTATTTTTATTACAGCAGTGCAAACTGACTAAGACACAGCCAGAGCAAGTTCGGTGGTCACAAAGTTCAAGATACTGTACTTGAAGGCCTGTGATACAAAATTGGGAGCTGTATCTCTGATGCTAGGCTAAAGTCAATGACATGAAATATGTTTAGGTCCCCCAAAACAAAGGTTTACATGTCAAATATTTGCCAGCATTGTGATATATTTATTTTAAATATATAAGTGCCATGTTGTGATCTGTTTCACAGCTTGAATTGCAAATACAGCTAAATAAACTTTGGTAAGTTTTTATTTTTTTTTCAAAAATGAAATATGTGGCTGTGTGCAGAGGCTCACGCCTGTAATCCTAGCACTTTGAGAGGCCGAGGCGGGTGGATCACCTGATGTCAGGAGTTGGAGACCAGCCGGGCCAACATGGCAAAACTCCGTCTGTACTAAAAACAGAAAAATTAGCCAGGCGTGGTGGTGGGCACCTGTAATCCCAGCTACTTGGGAGGCTGAGGCAGGAGAATCGCTTTAACCAGGGAGGCCGAGGTTGCAGTGAGCCGAGATCGTGCCATAGCACTCCAGCCTGGGCGAAAGAGTGAAATTCTGTCTCAAAAAACAAAATAAATAAATAAAATAAATAAAATATGTGATTCAGTTATATGAGATGAATACATTCTAGAGGTCTGCTGTACAACATTATCTGTGGTTAACAATACTGTATTGTGTACTTAAAATTTGTTAAGGGTAGATCTCATGTTAAATGTTTTTACCACAATATATAAATAAGCAAACAAACAAACAAATAAATAATATATGTGATTTCAAATGTCATAGGACGAAATTAGTAGACAATCCAGTATCTTTTCTCCTCTCACCACCTTTACCTCCGATTTGTTGAAAACTTAGGACTTATAGAGACCTAAATATCTTCAGGTGTCATGGGAAGGGTGGGTCATTCCAACTTCTAAACCCACACGAGGATTATGTAATAAGTTCCTTAATGTTTTGTCTTATCATTGCTACATAAAGACATTTTTGACAACCAGTCTTATAACATTATGAATTCCACCAGTAAGAACCTTTGAGGGAGACTGATCCATTCCTGCAGTGCTTATCTCAACCATGAAGCCTCTTACTTTGGGTACCCATGGATATACTTCTTAGGACTCAGTATTTTTCACCTCATATTCAGGTAGGAGTACAGCATCAAAACTGGTTTAGGACTGCAGTGGACTGAATGCTTGTCTTTCCGTAAATTAATATGTTGAAATTCTAATCTCCAAGGTGATGGTATTAGGAGGTAGCCCCTTTAAGTGGTGATTAGATCATAAGAGTAGAGCCCTCATGAATGGGACTAGTGACCTTTTAAAAGAAACTCCAGAGAGCTAACTTGTCCCTTCCACAATGTGAGAACCGAGGTAGAAAGCACCATCTATCAACCAAAAGCAGGCCTTACCACACACTGAATCTACCTGCACCTTGACCTTGGGCTTCCCAGCCTCCAAACAGTGAGAAACAAATTTCTGTTGTTTATAAACTACAGTATTTTGTTACAGCAGCCCAAATGGAATAAGATGGGATGGCAATAGGAAAAAGAAAATTTAAAAATCAGTTATTTACTGCCGTACAGCTGGGGTCAGCAGAGAGGACTGAGTGTAAAGGAGCATGAAGGAACTTTTGTGTAGATGATGGAAATATTCTATCTATATCATAATTGCCTTGATAGGTATATGAGTGAATACATTTCTTAAAACTCATCAAATCATACAATTAAAATGAGTGGATTGTGTTGAATACAAATTATACCTCACTAGAGCTACTTCCCCCCGTCTTCTTCATTCTCACACCCTAAAAGAACTGAAGACTCCTCACTTTCATCTTGCTAAACATGAAGTGTCTTATAGTACTCTCTCTCTCTCTCTCCAGGGAGCTTTATATTCCACCTATTATTTAATTTTATGTTTTAAGTTAAATTTAATAAATTATTCTTTCAATGGTTATTTCAAACATTTTCTTGTTTTGCTTTCTTTTTACATATGTGGAGGGATGTCCTTTCCTCTTTAAAAAATTCACTTGACAAGATATTTAATGAATCCTTACTAAAAGTCAGGCAGTTTTATAGGCACTATGGATACAAGAGTGAGGAAGACATGTCCTGATAAATTAATATTAGATGATATGTAAGTAGAAAAGTAAAGCAGAAGATAAGGATAGGAATGACGGGATGGGGTTATGTTTGTTGCAATTTGTTAAAGTCTGGACAAAAAGACATCACAGAGAATGTACTGACTGAACAGATTTTAAGAAGAAAAAGGAAGGCACATGGAGATATACCTAAGTATCTATATCTGTATCTAATAGTCCAAGCAGAGAAAGTAGCAAACATGACTTTTTTGAGAAGAGAGGATATCTGGAGTGACTGAAGAATAGCACAGGGGCCAGAATGGCTGGAGCAGACTCCAAAAAGGGAAGTGTAGAAGACATGAGTCCTGACAGGTAGCAGGAGGCCAGATTATTTATAGCCATATGACTCACTTGAAAGGGTTAAGGCTTTCCCTTAAATAGGATGGTGAGATGTCTTGACAAGAAAACTGATTTTGGAACAAAGGTTTGTGTGTGAGTCGTTTATTGAGGGGGATGTGCTCAGAAAGCAGCAGTGAGGACCAAAGGAGATTCCAAGCAAGGAAAAGAGGAAAGGAAAAAAAAAAGACATTGAATTGGCCATTGCTACAAGTGACTAGTGGTTCTATCCATGGGATCATGTTAAAAAATTGTATTAAATGTGCCCCAGGAACATTCATGCAGGGGGTAAAAGGGAGGAGTTTTTATCCTTGAGATTCCATAATTTTGTTGAACCTCCCTAAGGTGCATTAACTCATCTGAAGTTCTGTGTTGCATATTTACTGTAGCACCCCATGCCCAAATTTAGTAGGTAAGCCCAAAGCAGGAGGTGTGACATGCAGAGTAAGGTGGAAATGTAATGTTCTCAGGACATTACCCCATGAAGCTGGTCGGAACCCAGGCAGAACTAGTCATTGCAATTGTATTTCTATAGACAAGATACAATTGGAATGTGAAATTTATAATAATGGTGCCATTTACAATAGCATCAAAAGATGCCAAATGCCTAGGAATAAATATAATTAAACATATCCAAAATCTCATCAGAGAAAACTATAACTGAAGGAAACAGTGCAAAAAGAGATTAAAAATACAGAAGCAAATGAAGTTATATTCATGTTCATAGATTGGAACACTCATTATTGAAAAGATGCCAATTTTCCCAAAATTGATTGGTAAATTCAATACAATCTAAATAAAATTTTTAGCACAGTGTTTATATGTGTGTTTTGGGGCTAGGAAAGGAAAATCTGAAAAATTATAAGTGATTCTAAAGTTTTTAAAGAATACAAGTACAGATAAAATATATTTGAAGAAAAAATGTTGGAGAATTTATATTTGTAGATATCAAGATTATGATTAAGATAGTGTGCTGTTGATACAGCGACAAACAAATAGATCAATGAAATAAAACAGAGTCCAGAAGCATGCCCACACATATAAGGGCATTCAAATGATTAAAAAATGGGCATAAATGAGTCATAGAAGAATATCTTTATGAGCTTTGGGAAGAGGAAAAATTTCCCAAAAGATAAAGGGAAAGACTGATATGTTGGACTATTTTAAAAGGAAGAACTTCTGTTCATGAAGTGATACCATTTAAGATTTTTAAAACCAGTATATTTGCAACCCATATACACAAATGAGGCATACAGATTAATGAAAAAAGTTGGAAGACCCAAGTGAGAAAAGGGACAATAAATTTTTAATATCCTCTATAAAAATATAAAAGTAGCTTATGATCCTATGGAAAGATGCTCAACCTCTTTCTTAAGCAGGGAAATTCAAACTAAAACCACAATGAGATGTCCACTAGAATACTACAATTTAAAAGACTGAGAACATCCAATATTGTTAGTAAAGAGCTTTCATTTACTTCTTATTAGGGTGTATGGTGAAAAGAACTATTTTGGAAAATTACTTGGCAGTATCTATTAAATTTGCAGATATGCAGATCTCCTGATCCAACAATACCACTATTCAGTATATACCCAACAGAAAAGCACGCATATGCGCATGAAAAAACATAGGAAAGAATGTTCATACAATCATTATTCATGATATCCTCAACTTGGAAACAACCAAAATGTCATGCAAGAATGAAATGGATAAGTGAGTTCACGCTATACAGCAATGAAACAAGGACTGCTGTTGCACAAAACATTATGGATAAATCTCACAAACACATAGAGCAAAAGAAGCCAAATTAAAAAGAACTCAATTATGTGATTGCATTTGTAAAATGTTCCAAAACAGGCAAATAATCTGTTGTTGGAAGGCAGGACAGTCATTACCTTTTCAGAGAGGGGAGGGAGTATGATGGGGCCTCTGGAGCAATGGTAATATATTATTTCTTAGTGTGAGTGCTTTATGTGGGTGGGTTTACTCTGCGATAACTAATGTTCTACACATATGATTTGCTTAGCTTTGTATGTATAATACATAATATTTAAAAGCTTGTAAAATTGTTGTACCTACTTTAATATGTTCCTAAAAATAAATGAGACAATACATGTCTCATGACTGGCACACAGTAGGTGCATAATTGATGTTAGCTAGTGGCATAAAGAAAGGAACTACATAATCTTTGGTTTTAAGTAGAACTGTAAATTAGTTTAGAGAAAGAAAGAGTTGTTAAGATCGGATTTCCCAAATCCCATTCAGATTACGAGGTTATGAGAACTGAGAGGGGGAGAAATAATCACTAAGCTGCCACTGAGAATATTTATTATGAGGGAAAGGACTAGAGAGAAATGCCCTGAAGGGCACTGAAACATGAATAATAAGTGGCAGTTTTTGGTCTATGTTGTGATATAAGTTATCAAGCTTGTGTTAGACCAAGTAAGGTACTCAAGCAAGAGAGTATAGCTATATAGATTTAGATAATACCAAAACATTAAGATAGGTTGCTAACTCATTTCTCTTTTTCTTTTCAAAGATAGCTACATTATTGTCAGAAAATAAATGGAAAGAACATTTGTATTTGCAGTGTTTTGTTTTTAACAGAGGTTCTGATTTATATTTATAGATATATTTATTTCGTATATTTATTTTATATATTACACTTAAAAGATGAGCAACCGATTTCTTGTTCTGAGCATTTTCATAACATACTTTGAATTATTCTGATAAACTTATATTTAGCTTCAAATATTATTAATTTATAATAATTTTAATTTGCAAGTTATATTATTCTACTTGTAACACTGTCCTCTGTATATATGTTCAATTACATTTAAAATGCAATTTATAATATTTGTCTTTACAATTTTTAATCATGTATATTATTGGACCCATCTAGATCTTTATAAAACATATTTATATTTTAACTCTGAAAACAAAGACTTAAAATATAAATACATTATGTTGTCAAAATGCCATCATCTATATTCAGCAGGTCAAATTTATTATCTGTCGTTATCACAAATAAATCTTTTTGGGGTGGATAAAAACAAAATTCTCCAATTCTAGCTACTATTAACTCTCAATGCAGCCTCCATTTGGGGATTGCTGAGCTAAGAGTCTATCTTAATACTTCAATAGTATTTGCAGTATCTTTGAAGGGAAATCCTTTCCTTGGGCATTTTGCATGTCCTTGGAAATGAGATTAGTATTTGATTTTTGTTTTTCTAAATATGACCAATGTAACCGTCGCTGGGGATGAATCTTACAGAGCTGCTTGCTGAAAGATTCAGCTAAAAATTCTGACTTGGGGCCGGGCGCGGTGGCTCAAGCCTGTAATCCCAGCACTTTGGGAGGCCGAGACGGGCGGATCACGAGGTCAGGAGATCGAGACCATCCTGGCTAACACGCTGAAACCCCGTCTCTACTAAAAATACAAAAAACTAGCCGGGCGTGGTGGCGGGCGCCTGTGGTCCCAGCTACTCTGGAGGCTGAGGCAGGAGAATGGCGTAAACCCGGGAGGCGGAGCTTGCAGTGAGCTGAGATCAGGCCACTGCACTCCAGCACGGGCGACAGAGCAAGACTCCGTCTCAAAAAAAAAAAAAAAAAAAAAAAAAATTCTGACTTGGATTATACAGTTTTCTCTTGTGGATGGAGTCTTTCTGTCTTGCAATTAGAATGTGCCACAACTTACTATCATGTCTCTTATTTTTAAAAAAGAATTTATAAATATGGAATTGCCAACATGAAATCTGGATGCAATATTTGATATGAGTCTCATAACAATATTATATTTTATTTATGTTCCTTAATAATTATTTAGAGTCAAATAAGTTTAAATATTCAAGCTGTTAGTCCATTTTCTCAGAAATGGAATATATACACTTACTTATAGTAATGTCATATAGGTAGTTCTTTTTGACTAAAATATGGCTTTTTCCCCTCCCACTTTAAAGTATATGTGAGATGGCTGAATTTGAAATAACAATATACCTAGAATATACAAACAGACAGTATTTAGTTAAAAACCTGGCAAAAATCTATCAAATTGTTAATAAATGTGAACATAAATCTGTTACTTGGAGAATTGATTCTGTAGCTATGAAGAATTGAATGTGCTTACATCTTTTGTATTTTTTAAAAAAGAATTAACAAATAGATTTTTATAACATGCTTTTCTGTTGCCTGATAAATTTAATATATTCCACTAAAGTTAGTATACAGGTAACCCAGTACATTAATGACCTCTGGGGTAGGAACAGTTTTTTCCCCCTTGTTCTTCCTAGCAGAAAATTAAAGAATTTTTATATTCCAAACAGTTACAAACTCAGTTTTCCAGTAGTTTATCCCAGTCTTCAATGATGTATGAAATAAACAAGTGATACTTTTCCCAACAAAGAGGTGGAGACAATAATTAACATTTGTTAATTACTGTTTGTTGTCTTATAGTTGAGAAATATATAAAGCCTCTTACATCAAATGTATCCAGTAAATCTATGTAAACATATCTAAAATGAAGTAGAAACATAAATTTAAGCTACCATTTAAAATGATACTTCAAAATAGACAGCAGGGCCATATTCCTATGATTGTTTTTTAATAGTTAATTTTTTGAGTAGATAATATATTTATTCAAAATCATATGAGATGCATGTTTGGAAGTCTTGTTGCTATCCACGCTCTTAACCCACTCTACTGCACTGTGTACTGATAAATATTTTTATTGCATTTTTCTTATCCTCCTAGTGTTTAATGCAAATATATGCAAATAAGAAAATATATTCACTAGCTTCATTTCTTAGAAAAAAAGGTAGCACACCAAACAAGACAATATTTTACCTTATTATTTTTTACTCTAAAATGTTATTGGAGATCACTCTTTCTTGGTACATAAAAGCTATACTCATTCTTCTTACAGATGCATAATATTCTATTATGTAGATATAGCTCCAGTTATTTCATAAATTTCTCATTGATATACACATGGTTTACTTACAGTTGTTTACTATTACAGTATCTCAATGACTAATCCTGTTCATATATCATTCAGAATGCATGATCATTTTTGTAGGACAAATACCTGGAAGAGGAAATCTGTGGTCAAAGGGCAATTGCATTTGTATTTTGGTAAATAATGGCAGATTGTCCTGGATAGGAGTTGCATGATTTTCCACTCTTAGCACTAATGTATGAGAATGGTGTTTTCCCGTAGTCTCAACAGCCATATTTTGTTAAAAATTTGGAATATGATAGGTAAGGAAAAGCTTCTCTGTAGAGTGTGTTTGCAATTTTTAATTTATAAAAAACTCAGAATCATTTTCTATGTTAAAATTCAGTTTGTATTTGTTTTGCTAGGAATCATCGGTTCATTTCTTTGCCCATTTTTTCTGTTTTGTTGTTGGTCTTGCTAGTCTTGATTTCTAGGAGTTTTTTTTTTTTTATTCATTAAGCAGGTTAGTCTTTTTTCTGTGGTACAAATCGTAAAGATGTTTCACAGCTTTTCATTTGTCTTTTGACTTTGCTTTTGATTTTAAAAATAGTTTAGAAATATTTATTACTCTTTTCATTTAGGCCTTCTGGATTTTGATTTTTTTGTTATTTATAAATTTTATAATTTATAAATTAACTTTGGGGGAATAGACATCTTTATATTGCTCAATCTTCCTAGATAAAACATGGTATAGTTTTCCATACAAATATAATTCTTGCATCCTTCAGAAAACCTACAGTTTTATTTCAGGTTTGTTTCTCTATATATTCTCCTGTTCTGTTGCCATTGTAAACGAATAAAATTCTTTTAATGATTTTTAATGGATTTTGTTTGTGCAGATGTCTATTGATTTCTGAATACTAATTATATAACCCAATAAGTTATTTTTTTCTAGTAGCTTTTCAGATCATTCTCCTGGGGTTACAGTTATGCTTTCTTATTATTTGTTATATGAAATATTTTTACCTCCTTGTTTTACATTGTTATACCTCTTCATTTCTTTCCCATATTAATCTCACTAGCTAATGCACCTTATAAAATGTTAAGTAGCAGTTGTGGTAGTGAGCATTTTGTTATCTTCCTGTTTTTGTCTGGAACACAAGCAGTATATTATAATAAACATGTGCTTTAAGATTATACACATGCACACATACATACACACGGAGACAATCCTCAACTTATAATGGTTCAACTTGTGAATTTTTGACTTCATGATGTCGTGAAAGTGATACACATTCAGTAGAAACCACACTTCCAATTTTGAATTTTGACCAATTAAAAATTCAAAATTTGAAGTGTGCTTTCTACTGAATGTGAATTAAACATTCTTCATTATAAAATAATATTTGCGTTAGAGGGTTTGTCCAATTTTAGACTAATGTAAGAGTTTCGAGCACGTTTAATATAGACTAGGCTAACCTATGATCTTCAATAGGTTCGGTTTATTAAATGCATTTTCAACCTACAATATTTTCAGCTTATGATGGGCTTATCAGAACGTAACCGCATCGTTAAGTTGAGATTTATCTGCACATAAATCATTTTAATGAAGTATCTGTTGAATTGTTTTCTTTTACCAAGGTGTTTTTATTTTGTTTTCTTTTAAAAAAGGACAGATTTGAATCCAGTAAAAATGTCTTTTCAACATTGTTAGAGATCAATCATATTAATTTGCATTAAATTGCATAAATGAGATGCCTCAATGAGAGATAAATGAAAATGTTCTGTGGTTTTCCCTTTTGTGCATTTTTCAGGTTATGGATAAAATGTCATTCGTGCTTGATAAAAATAATTTTAATATCTTTCAGCTTTTTATGTACTCATGAATAGGTGGATTACCATCAGAATGATCTGTCCTTTATGGATTTGGTAGGATTTCATGTGAAACCATCTGAGCTTGGTGTTATTCACAGGGAGGAGGGCATTATTTTATTTACAAATTTCTCCAGTTATCTAGGGAAATTATCTGCTTCAAATTTCTCTTCTGGTAATTATTCTTCTATTGCATTTTTCTAGAAAAGTATCCATTTAATTTAGATTTTTTACATAGGGCTGCATAAAATAGTTTGTGAATGATTTTTTAAAATTATGAGTTACTTGATTGACTCCTATTATTTCTTATTTTGTGTTTTAATGCTCTCTTTTTTGTCTCCTATGTGAGCTAAACTACTTTATTATTTTAAACTATCTTATGTTTTCTTATTTTGCAGATTTTGTTTTCTAATTAATTTCTCTTGTCCATCAATTCATTTTCAATCTTTGTTTTATTCCATAGATTAGAAGTAGGTTTGCTTTGTGTTTCAATCCTAAACTAAAAAATTATTAAGTGAATTATGTCCATTTGTATTTATTTAAATATGTTTAGTATTTTGTAGTTCTTCGATATTTAGGACTTTAAAAAATCCTTGTTATATATATATTTATATGACATCCTTAGTCTTTTCTTTGTTTAAAAATTATGTATCAGAACCTTATTATGAGCAACAGTGAAATTAATTAGCTTTTAACTTTTTGCTCTCCTCACGCACCCATTTTCTTGACTCGGATTAGCTTTAAAGTATTTGCTGCCATTATATTCAACATTATACTGGAAGTATCAGGTAGTGCAAAAAGATAAATTGAATGAATGGATACATAAATAAAAGGCCTACAATTTGACTGAAAAATAAAAAAGCAAAGCCATCTTGATTTGCAGATAATCTATGTATGTGGAAGATCCTTTAAAATCTACAAGATAGTTATTGCAATTAACAATCACATTTTTCAAGCTTATAATTTATAAGACCAATACAAATACAAAGACCAATACAATATAAATTAATTGTCCTTCTATACAATAAAAATTAATATATAAGAAATAAATTTTAAAATTCAAATTTTAATAATGTAAAAAATAAACTATTTATAAATGCATTTAATAAAAGATATGTAAGATCTGAACACCGAATTACAAAACATTGGTGACATTAAATTAAAGAAGACACACATAAATACATATAGTTTTCATAAATTAGAAGACTAAATTTTTTTGAAATGTCAGTTCTTCTCAAATTGATCTATAGATTTAATGGAGTCCTAGTCAAATTGATAGGCTGATTATAATAAATATATGAAAATAAAAATAATCTACAATAGCTGAAATAGCTTTGAAAAAGAATAACTTTGGGGAACTTTCACTATCTGATTCAAGACTCGCTATAATGATAAAGTAATTAATGCAGTGTAGTACTGGTGTAATAGACAGTATCTAAATGAAACAAAGTCAAGATTCCAGAAATAGACCCACATATATATGGTGAAGTGGTTTTTGACACAGGTATTAAGGTATTCCAGTAGGGGAAAGATACACTTTTAAATAAATATTACTGGAACAATTGGATATCTGTATGGTTAAAAAAAACCTTGGACTCAAAATCATATATAAAATTTAGCTTAAATGAATTATAGACCTATATGTAAGATGAAGGTACAAAATCACTTGAAGAAAACATGGAAAAAATTTTTTGTCATATTGACTTTGACAAAGTTTCTTAAGCAGGACATAAAAAAAGCATAATCCGTAAAAGAAAAGAAAAAAAAGACAAATAGACTTTTGTTCTTTTACAGGCATGGTTTAGGAAACAAAATTGTTTGCCATACACTGAATAGAAGAAAATATTTGTAAATCATAAATTTAACAAAGGTCATGTATCAAAAAAATATAAAGAACAAATTTAATTCACTATCAAGAAAATAACATTTTTGACCTGGCACAGTGGCTCACGCCTGTAATCCTAGCACTTTGGGAGGCTGAGGTGGGCAGATCGCTTGAGGTCAGAAGTTCGAGACCAGCCTGGGAAACATGTCAAAACTCCACCTCTACTAAAAATACAAAAATTAGCCAGGCGTGGTGGCAAGCACCTGTAGTCCCAGCTACTCAGGAGGCTGAGGCAGGAGAATCGCTTGAACCCAGGAGGCGGAGGTTTCAGTGGACCAAGATCATGCCACTGCACTCCAGCCTGGGTGACAGCAAGACTCCATCTAAAAAAAAAAAAAAAAAAAAATAATAATAATAATAATAATGGGTAAATGATTTTAAGAGGTACTGTAGCTCTTAAAATACACTTTCTTTATATATGTTTTATATTTTAACACATTTTCCTTAACAAAACAAAATAGGTCTATGGCCAATTATCATATGAAAAAGTGTTCTATGTCATTAACCATGAGGAAATTAAAATTGAAACCACAATGATATATTCACTAGAATTGCTAAAATCTAAGAAATGGAAAATACTAGGTTTGGACAAAGATGAAGCAACTGCATTTCTCATACATTGCTGGTGGGGATGCAAAATGTTGCAGCCATTTTAAAAAAAATTGACAATTAAATATCAGCGTTATACGCACTTTTCATCAGAAGTCCCACTCCTAGATGTTTGCCCAAGATAAATTAAAAAATAGGTCTACAGAAAGACTTTGTACTAGACAAAATTCTTCAGAAAAACAGAAGCAATAGGATATATGTGTGTGTGTATGTGTGCCTGTTTTATGTATACATATACACATACATACACACACATGCATATGTAATAAGAAATTGGCTGAGAAGCACCAAGACCTGCAGTTAGCAAGACAGAGACCCAGAAGAGCCAATGGTGTTGTATTAGATTGAGTCTGAAGTACCGAGAACCAGGAGCACCAAGATTTTAAATTCCATTTGGAAAGCCAGCAGGCTTGAGACCCAAGGATAACCAATGTTTCGGCCATGGTTTGAAAGCCAGAAAAGAGTAATGTTGCAGCTCAAGCAGTTAAGCAGGCAGTGTTCCCTCTTTTTCTCAGAAAGGTTGGCTTTTTTTTTTTTTTTTTTTTTCCTATTTAGGCCGTCAGTTGATGGGATGAGGACTCCCCCTACATTAGGGAGGGCAGTCTGCTTTACTGAGTCTACCATTCAAATGTTAATTTCATGCAGAAACACTCTCACAGACACACCCAGAATAATGTTTGACCAAGTAACTGGGCACCCGGTGGCCAAGTCAAGTTGACACATAAAATTAACCTTAATAGGCTTATACACAAACTAGAAGGGGGGGAATTGTCCTAAAAGTGGTGATCAAATAAACAAATTGTGGTATATTTATACCATGGAACAAAACGACCAAAATAATGATATACACAAAAACATGAATGAATCTCGAAAACATGATGCTATGTTAGAAAGTGAAACATGAAAGACTGCATAGTACACGATTCCATTTATATGAAATTCTAGAAAAGGCAAAACTATAGTGACAAAAAACTGATCAGTGTTTACCTGGGGTGGAGGATGAGAGGAGGAAATCTAATTCAAAGAGTCACTATGGAATTTTTGGGGTTTATTTAAAAGATCTATATCATGTTTGTGGGAATGGCTATACAAATACATACAATCACCAAAACTCATCAAACTATACATTTAATATGTGTTGGTTTTATTTTGTGTAAATTATTTCTCAAAAGTTAGGAAAAATGATGTTAATTATAACATTGTTAACAAGAGTAAAATAGAATATTTTATAATAGAGAAATGACTAAAGTTATGGCAATTCAACTGAATAAAAAATGATGCCCTCATGAAAATTATAGGATTGAAAATGCAATCAGAACTGTACATGGTTGGTAGACTATGCTTGTATGTATTTTAAAAATTTCACATTTCTCTAGAGACTGAAAAGAGAACATGGCTATTTTTAAATATTGTTTTAAGGAAATAAAACACGTATCTTAACAAAAGCAAAAATTGACAAATGGTATCTAATTAAAGAGCTTCTGCACAGCAAAAGAAACTATCATCAGAATGAACAGGCAACCTACAGAGTGGGAGAAAATCTTTGCAATCTATCCATCTGACAAAGGTCTAATATCCAGAATCTGCAAGGAATTCGAACACATTTACAAGAAAAAAACAAACAACCCCATTAAAAAGTGGGCAAAGGACAGGAACAGACACTTCTCAAAAGAAGACATTCATGCAGCCAACAAATATATGAAAAAAAGCTCATCATCACTGATCATTAGAGAAATGTAAATCAAAACCACAATGAGATACCATCTCAAGTCAGTCGGAATGGCCGTTATTAAAAAGTCAAGAAACAACAGATGCTGGTGAGGTTGTGGAGCAACAGGAACACTTTGACACTGTTGGTGGGAATGGAAATTTGTTCTACCATTGTGGAAGACAGTGTGGTGATTCCTCAAGGAGCTAAAACCAGAAATACAATTTGACCCAGCTATCCCATTACTGGGTTTATAGCCAAAGGAATATAAGTCATTCTATTACAGAGATACATGCACACATATGTTAACTACAACACTATTCACAATAGCAAGGACATGGAATCAATCCAAATGCCCATCGATAAAAGGCTGGATAAAGAAAATGTGGCACATATACACTATGGAATATTATGCAGCCATAAAAAGGAAGGAGATCATGTCCTTTGCAGGGACATGGATGAAGCTGGAAGCCATTATCCTCTGTAAACTAATGCAGGAACAGAAAATGAAGCTCCACATGTTCTCACTTATAAGTGGGAGCTGAACAATGAGAACATGTGGACATAGGGAGGAGAACAACACACACTGCAGCCTGTCCGGGAGTGGGGTGGGAGGAGAGAGAGTATTAGAAAGGATGGCTAATGCATGCTGGGCTTAATACCTAGGTGATGGGTTGATAGGTGTAGTAAACCACTATGACATGCCTTTACCTATGTAACAAACATGCACATCCTGCACATGTCCCCCAGAACTAAAAATAAAAAAGAGTACATGTAATCCTAAAGCAAAATAAAATACTTGGGTATCACAAGTTTTACAGCTCAGAAATACATATAGTCTCAGTTTCCCGTTTTTAAAATTGAATGACACATTTCCTATGGGAGTTGATGGTAAGGCTTGGAAAGCCAGTGATATAGACACAGCGGCACATTAAACTCTTATAAAAGTGAAGATTTTATAAATATGAGCAAGTTGTAAACATATAAAGAAAAGGTTGTTTGCGTTATTTCTGATTATTGTTGTTTCATTTTGTGACAAGATTTATCTTTGTGCTTTTCAATTGCTTTGTATTTTTCATGAGTTATCATAGTTAATGGGAAAATGTATCTGACACAAACTAATATTCAAGTACTTTTATTAGGCAAACTATTATTTGTAATGCCTTCACAGTTTTACATTTTAGTTAGATTCTACCTGCGCCTAAATCATTCTCTGTTAATGACTTAGGCACTAGAGGCACATTAAAGCTTTTTAACCACTAAGTAATCACAGGTCTTTTAGGAAATTGCTGCTGCCATGCATAATTTGCTACCCATGCCACTCACCTGTGTCAGTAGCAATTAGAGATTTCCCCACTGATTCCACACCGTCCTCAAAGAGTTAATGGACCTCTGCAACAGTGCAACTTCCTAACAGGATAAAATAAATTGTTTCAGTGCAAGTCTAATCAGATTTCTTAATAAAGGTAATAAACGAACCAAGTCATTGGATTTTAGTTTGTCCAATACTGATGAAGGGAGAACATAACAAATTTAAGTTTAAGGTTATGCAATGTGTAGTTCAAACATATGTGACAATAATAATGTTAAAAGCTCTGAGATAGAAAAGCAAAAGTATTTATATCCATTCTGAAGAAAGGACTATCATTAATTTAGCATTAGTCATCTCTGAAAGTCTGATGTACTTGTAGCTAAAGTTATTGAAGCGGAAATGACCTGGGAGCATGAATACTTAGTTTTTATTATGACATAGCTTGACGCGGTGATACCCCCAAGCTCTTTTCCTGGGCCACTTTCTTTTGCATCAATAACTTCCCCTCATGCATTATTTATTTAGTTTTTATTTAACTGACACATTGTACTATGTACTGTTCTACGTTTTTGACAAGTATTAAAACATTACTCCTTATAATAACCCTATGAAGTGGGTATTACTGATTTCTGTTTTACAGATGAGAAAGCAGAGATCCTAAGGCATAAGTAACTTTCTCAAACTTGTAAGTCTGGATCCTGAATCTGTGCTCTTAACCATTGAGTTAAAGTGCCATGACGGTTTATTAGTTTTTCCAAATTCCACCACAGATTTCAATAGATCTACTCTCAGTTCCCTTTTTTTTTTTTTTTGAGATGGAGTCTCGCTCTGTCACCCAGGCTGGCGTGCAGTGGCGCAATCTCGGCTCACTGCAAGCTCTGCCTCCTGGGTTCATGCCATTCTCCTGCCTCAGCCTCCTGCCACCGGCCCAGCTAATTTTTTGTATTTTTAGTAGAGACGGGGTTTTACCGTGTTAGCCAGGATGGTCTCGATCTCCTGACCTCGTGATCCACCCGCCTCGGCCTCCCAAAGTGCTGGGATTACAGGCGTGAGCCACCGTGCCTGGCCTACTCTCAGTTACCTTTGACTTCCATTTCCACTCAAATATTATTTTCCCTACAAATTATTGTACACTATATCTTGTGAAGAGAAAAATATTAGTGTCATAGTAAAACCATTTTGAGTCCCTAACACACGGATGAGAAGCTATTTTCTGAAAATTATGTCTGAACTACTTGCCTTTAACTAAACTTGCCTTTAACTAAAAATAATAATAATAATAATAATAAATCCATGTGGTTTCTACTTTAAACATGTTTTATAAGGTGGCTGCAGGGTTCTTACTCAAAAGACTGAGGTAATATGGCCTCAAACCTGATAGAATCCAGGGCACTGACATTTGTAATTACTTCAAATTTTGGAAGAGTAGGGAAAATGGGGAGGCTAGAAAGACCTATCAATATAGTCAATCTCAGAAAACATGATTTTCTCAACTATCTGTATTCTCGTTGCTATAACTTTTGCAATCACTGTAGTTTATAGCACCTTCTGTAATGTAATGTTGGCTGCCATAGAAGTACTCCACCAAAATAGAATGCCTCCTAAATCTTAGTGGTGTTAAAATGTAGTTATTTTATACAATGGGAATAAACATTTCTCCATTAAACTAAGCATATTTAGAGAAAAGTTTTTGAAGTTAAATAATGGTTGGGAAAGAAATTGCTAAGAATATTTTCTTTGCCTTATTATGATACACAAACAGGAAAAAGATGTTTTAGGTGCATTTTTAGAATAGTCTCAAGTAAAAAAAAACACACACACAATGAATTACCGTACATTTAGAATCTGGTTTGGTAAAATTAAGGGTTAACAGTAATTCTAATCGCTTGATTTCTTAGACTGTTCTATCGTTTTAGGTGTTTAATGAATGAGAAGCAGAATTAGTGTTATTTGAGAAACTATTAAAAATCATTTTGCATTTTCCTCTCTTTTTTTCTATTATAAAATGATTCTGTTACTGTTAGCAGAGCCTGGAATAGGGGTTGGCAAAGCTGAAGATGTTTATCGGGGATAGACAGGATAATTAAGATCAAGTGGACGACTTAACATTTCCTAACATGGAAAAACAGAAGAAATCTAAAGGAGAGTTGTACATGCTTCTACAACCACTATCTACCATTCTACATGTATAAGGGTCATATTTCACCCTAACTTCTATTAAAATGGATGAACTTTTTCTTTTTTGATCAAATGATAATCTCTCTACTTGTATATTGGATCCTCTCAAGGCTTGCCTACTCAAGAATTTAATTTCTGATATTACCCTCTTTTCTCTTAATATCAGTGGCCAGCAAACTAAGGTGCACAACCCAACCCTGCCTTTCATCTGTTAGTAAATCAAGTTTCATCTGAACAGAGCCATGCCCATTAATTTACATGTTACATATCGTTGCACTTATGATAGAGATCATACGGCTGACAAAGTTTGTAATATTTAATATCTGTCCCTTTAGAGAACATGTTTGCCAACTGATGTCCTACATCTTCCATTTTCTTTTCCCTTGGTTAGATAATTTCTGCCAGCAAATAAACATTGTGTATTGTTACTTTTAACATTAATACCTTTTTTACTCCAGTTTTCTCCTTCAATTACTGCCCCATTACTCTGTTCCCCTTTACAGAATATCTCCTCAAAAGGTTTGTGTATGTCCTAGGTATTTCTGCCTCTTATTACCTATTTTTTTCTTGAATCTCCTGAAGAGTTTCTTTCAACTACTTCATACACACTGCTCTTTTAAGGTAATCAATAATGTACATTAATCCAATTTTACCAGCCAATTTTCAGTCCTCATCTTATTTCATTCATTAACAACATTTGGCAGTATTCTAATCCAATTTTCTTGAAGCATTTATTTGATTCTCCTCATACCTTCCAAGTCCATTATATTATTCTCAGTCTTCTTTCCTTGTTTCTTCTTATTTTCCTGGCTCCTAAAGTTGTGAAATGTCTCGTTTCAGTCCTCAGACTTTGTTCTTCTTTACATAAAATTATTCCCTTCATAGTTTAATCCAGTATAATTCACTCAGATGCCATACATTCTATACACTGGTGATTACCAAAATTCTCTTTCCAACTCAGACCTCTTCCTCAAATTCTGTACACCAGTCTGCCTCAGCATACCTACTTGGATCATAAATACGGATTTCACTGTTAATAAATTCAACACAGACTCCTTACACATATTTTCTGATGGGTCCACTTTACTGAGGCTCATGCCTTTGCTCAATCCCAAGTGAATACAGTCTATCTCTACAGAAACAGGAAATTATCTATTTTAAAGCTTCCACTTGCGGTTTCTGCTTCCATTTTGGAGGAGTAAGCGCCTAACATATTGATCCTCCCACAAATATGAGCTATAAACATTAGACAAAAATAAACAAACTCAAATACCTGGGGCTCTAGAAACTGTACAAATAAAAACGTTTTTAGAAGGGACCAAGTGACCAGCACCATGTGAATATCCTGTATTTTTACAGTTTTACATGAGAGTAGCTGCAGTCACAGAGGCATGGAAGCAGCTAAAACACAAATGGTAAACTAGAAATGTTTCTGGTAGTCAAGTGAACACAGAACCCTGGAAAGAAAATAATCAAAGAAGAGAAATCCTAAATTTTGTGTTTAAACTCACTTCAGGCTGGGCACGGTGGCTCACGCCTGTAATACCAGCACTTTGGGAGGCCGAAGTGGGTGGATCACGAGGTCAGGAGATCGAGACCATCCTGGCTAACATGGTAAAACCCCGTCTCTACTAAAAATACAAAAAAAAAAAAAAATTAGCTGGGCGTGGTGGTGTGCGCCTGTAGTCCCAGCTGCTTGGGAGCCTGAGGCAGAATGGCATGAACCTAGGAGGCAGAGCTTGCAGTGAGACGAGATTGCGGCACTGCACTCCAGCCTGGGAGACAAGAGTGAGACTCAGTCTCAAACAAACAAACAAACAAACAAACAAAAAACAGAAAAAAACCTCACTTCAACCTGTGAAACATGCATATGTAGGGAAAACTGGAAACAGCTTTGAACAACTGAAATTTGAGCCACTGACCCGTTCAGTTAGGATATTTTGCAGTTTGGGTCTAACTATTTTAACTACTTACTGGAAGAGAAACAAATTGCTACTGTTCAGAGCAATATAACAGAATTCAGAGTGTCTACAACATGAAATTCCTAGTGGCCATGATACAATTTGAAATTATCTGACATAAAAAGAACCAGGAAACTTAGACCCCACTTCAAAGGAAAAGACAGTCAGCAGATGCCAATTCTGAGATGACTCAAATGACAACAATATGTTAATTGGGTTAAATACTCCAAAATAAAATAACACCAAAATCTGGTTCTTGGAAAATATCAACAAAATTCACGACCCCTAGCTATACTAGTAATAAAAAACGATAGAAAGAAAATCCCAATATCTTGAAGGAAATAATGAATATTACTGCAGATCCTATATCTATTAAAAGGATAATAAAGGAACATCATGAACAACTTTATGCAAACAAATTCTAAAACCTAGATGAACAGACAAATCCCTTGAAAGATACAAGCTACCAAAACTCCCTCAAGAAGAAATAAATAACCTGAGTAGTGCTAGATATATTAAAGCAATTGAATTCATAGTTAGCTATCTTCCCTCCAAAACCCTTCATGTTTCTGGTGGCTTGTTTGTTGAAATCTAGTGAACATTTGGGAAATTATACCAACCTCAAACTCTTTCAGAAAATTTAACGGAGGGAACACTTTTCAACTCATTTTATGAGGCCAGCATTACTCTAATACTAAAATCACAAAATGATATTATATAAAAAACTGCAGATCAGTATTCCTTTTTAATTATTTTCTTTATTCTTTATTCATTTAAATCAATTTTATTGTGTATATTTGAGGCTTAGAACATGCTGTGGGATACAAATAGTAAAGTGGTTACTATAGTGAAGCGAGTTAGCATATCCATCATCTCACATAGTTACTTTTGTGTGACAAGAGGCATATATATATTTATACACACATAAGCACTTTTAAACTGAAGAACAAAGTCAAATATACACACACACACATATATATACACACACATACACATACACACACACACACACACGTATAGATGTAGTGGAAAATTATTCACCCATAAAAAGGAAGAAAATTCTGCTATTTGCCCCAACATAGAAAGACCTGAAGGACATTATATTAAGTGAAATGAGCCAGACACAGAAAGAAAAATATTGCGTGGTCTCACTTATATGTTGCATGGTCCAAATATTACTGAATCTTAAGTCCACCATATATAAAATAATAATACACTCTGACTAAAGAGGGTTTATCTACAGAATTCCAGTTTTGTTTAATACTGAAGTAATCAGTTAATGTAATTAGCAAACCATATTAAGAGAATAAATGGAAAAATAATTTTGTCGTTTTTATTATTTTCAATTTTTATATTTTTAATTTTTGTGGGTACATAGTAGGTGTATATTTTGTCATTTTACGAGATGCAGAAAAATCATTTTACAAAATCAGATAGCCATTCATGATAAAAATATTCACCAAACTAGTAATAGAAGACAACTTCCTCAATTTGATAATGGGCATCTACAAACAATGAAAATCCTACAGCTAACATCATACTTAATGGTGAAAGAGTAAATCTTTTCTTCTAAGGTCAGAAACAAGACAATGTCCCCTTTCAACACTTCTCTTAAACTTTGTGTTGGAGGCCATAGCCATAGCAATGAAGGAAGGAAAAAAATGAAACTGATAAAAATGTTAAAGGAAGAAGTAAAACTATATACACATGCAGAGGAAATAATTGTTAAAATAGAAGAATGCTGAAGAATCTGCACATAAATTCTAGAAAAAATAGGTGACTTTATCGTGGTCAGAGACTAGATGAATATACAAAAATAAATAAAATACTAGTTTGTGTTTACAATAGTACCTAAAATCACCAAGTACTTATGATTAAATTTAACACAAGACATGAAAGACAGAACAATTGAGACTAGAGAACACTGACAAACAGACTAGAGAATATTTAAATAAATTAAGAAAAATACTCTAATTCTGGATTGGATGACTAAAATAGATAATAGACAAAGTTACCCCCAAATTTATATATTCAACACAAAACCAACCAAAATTTCAGAAGTTCTAAAAATTTATAGAAATTGGAAAGTTGATTCTAGGATGTATATGGGAATTGAAAAGACCAAGAATGCCTGCCCAAAGTACTTTTAAACTGAGGAACAAAGTCAAAGGACGTACACTACTTGATTTGAAGAGTTACTCTAATGGTGCATTATGACATTGGGCTACAGGATAGGCACATAGTCAATGAAACAGTACAATGTGCAGAAAATGGATTGAAAATTGATGGGAAAAGAATCTTCAACTACACTTGAACAACTGAACATCGACGTGGAAAAAAATTGAGCATAGGCCCTTAATGCAAACCACATACAAAAATTAATTTAAAATACATTTCATAGAAATGTGAAAGCTAAAAATAAAAAAATCCTAGAAAAAGTAGGGCAAATTATTTGCAAAGATTTATTAGATAGGACACACAAAAAGCATAATCATAAAACGAAAAAAAATTAGACATTTCCCACATTTAATCTTTTGCTTTTTGAAAGACATTGTTAAAAGAAAATGAACATGCCAGCCACAGAAACAGTCTATGAACATGCCAGCCGCAGAAACAGTCCACACACAAGGACTGGTGATGAGACAAGATTTTGGCCCCCATGATCTTTAACCCCTTTAGCCCATGGTGTTACTTCTGCGATTTTTATGTTACATGGCAAAAGAGACTTTGTAGATGGAATTAAGATTTGCTAATCAGCTGACAATAGAATAGAGTGGTTATTCTAGATTATCCAAGTAGGCCTAATGTAATCACACAAGCATTTAAGAGTGGAAAGGGAAGGAAGAAAAGTCAGTCAGAGAGATACAGTGTGAGAAGAACCCCATCACGGCTGCTAATATTTTATTGTTTGTGGCGTGGTTTAAAATCAGCTGGTTCCTTGCCTTATTTTTCATGTAGACCTTGAATCAATCAACTGTAAAGAAGTTCAGTTTTTTATCTCTCTCTATGCACTAATCAACAAAATAAATTAATATAATGTTATACAAAAAGTGTTACAACAAAATGCAAGGAAAATACAAATACAAATGAAAGTCCTTAAGGTCCAGTGAAGAGAACTAGCCCAGAATGTAATAGAGTGGAAAGGTACCAACTTAAGAAGCAGGTGGAACTGGCTGGGCGCGGTGGCTCACGCCTGTAATCCCAGCACTTTGGGAGGCCGAGGTGGGTGGATCACCTGAGGTCGGGAGTTCAAGACCAGCCTGACCAACATGGAGAAACCCCATCTCTACTAAAAAAATACCAAATTAGCCGGGCATGGTGGCGCAGGCCTGTAATCCCAGCTACTCGGGAGGCTGAGGCAGGAGAATTGCTTGAACCTGGGAGGCTGAGGTTGTGGTGAGCGGAGATCGCACCATTGCACTACTCCAGCCTGGACAACAAGAGCAAAACTCCATAAAAAAACAAACAAAAGAAGCAGCAGCAGCAGCAGCAGCAGGTGGAACCAGAACTATGAGAAACTCAACTGAGCTAGTGAAGAAAAGAAAATGAAACGAAACAGTAGAGGCATTTTCCAGTAATGGAAGAGTAAATGGGTAGTAGAAAGAAATGCTACTTGAGATTGGGAATATTAAATAGCAGAGGATAGCAGTGTTTTGAGGAGAAGGGGAAGATACTCATCCTCAATAGATCGGTGGGGGTTTAACCTGAAAAGTCTTCTGTAGCAATGCCTTTGGCATCTACTGAAACCAATCTATGTAGGCTGAAACAAATGGGTAGACAATAGTACAAATATTCCTTATATATTCTTGAAAGAAGATTGCATATATGTAAGCAATTATAAAACCAGAGACAGTAGATATAGCTAAGATAATACAAGATTGAAAATGCCACCTTATGAGAGTTGAGTGTAGCACTATGTGACAGAAAGGCGAAACTCCCATCCAAGAACTAACCAGGCATGACTCTGCTTAGCTTCTAATATCAGACACATTCAGGGTGGTATGGGTATAGATGTCAATGATGGACTGGATAAAGAGAATGTGGTATATATACACCATAGAATACTATGCAGCCATTAAGAAGAATGAAATCATGTCCTTTGCAGAAACATAGATGCAGCTGGAGGCCATTATCCTAAGCAAATTAATGCAAGAGACAATACCACATGTTCTCACTTATAAGTGAGAGCTAAGCACTGAGCACATATGGACATAAAGATGGGAACAATAGACACTGGTAGCTATTAGAGGGGGAAGGGAGGCAAGGGTTGAAAAACTAACTGTTGGGTACTATGCTCAGTGCATGAGTGATGGGAATCAATTGTACCCCAAACCTCAGCATCACTCAATGTATCCAGGTAACAAACCTTCACATGTACACCACAAAACTAAAATAAAAGTTGAACATTTTAAATAAAGTAAAATAAAATAAGAAATGTGAAACTCACAGAGAAAACACATACTAAAAGATTTTGAAATTGGTGGATAGGAAAGAAAAGCACCTCAAATAAGACGCCATTTTTATTTACCATAACTTCCATAATCACAAAATTCTACTTTGTCAAAAAAGCAACGGTATTTCAAATAACACTCTCAGTAACTAATGTATCTATAGTTTTATTTTCCCTCCAGATATTATAACCCCCTAGTGCAAATATTAACATATTATGGGAACAAAAAGCCCAGTTTAATCCTAAACTCATAGACCATGGATTCCAAGCAACAGTAATAGGCTGATTAACATCCTAGTGAAATGAAAGCCAAGATGATTTCCATATATGCTCCTTTCCCTAGATATTACCGAGTCTTCATTCTGGATTGCAACACTCGGTTCTGGTTTACAAAACTATAATTTGGCTTCAAATTACTTTTTTGGTATTTTTCCATCATTATATTTGAAATTTTTCAAACATATAGAAATGCCTTATCCATATAATCGCCACCTAAATTTTATGATTGTTAACATTTTGCTGTTTGATTCATCACATATCTGTGCCTCTAGCCATCTACCCATTTATCCAATTATCAATCCATAACATCTTTGATCAATTTCAAAGTCAGTTTCAGATATCAGGAAACTGCATCGCTAAAAACTACAATATGCACATTATTTATTTTTAAACAGGCTGATTGAGTTATTAACATTCAATAAAAATCATCCACTGAAAGTATACAAATCAATAGTTTTTAGTACATTCACAGAGCTGTGCAGCCATCACCACAACCTAATTTTAGGACATTTTCCCCACCCCAGAAAGAAACCCCATGCTCATTGGTAGTCACTTCCCATTTTCCCCCATTCACCTAGCCTTAGGCAACCACTTTCTGGCTCTACTCACTTGCCTATTCTAAACATTTTATGTAAATGGAATAATACAATATGTGGTCTTCCGTGACTGGCTTATTTCATTAGCATAATGTTTTCAAGGTCCATTCATATCGTAGCATGTATCAGCACTTCATTCCCTATTTTTGCTGAATAGCATTCCATTTTATGATATACCACATCTTATTTATCCATTCATCAGTTGATGGATATTTGGGTTGTTTCCACATTTTGGATATTATAAGTAATGTTGCTATAAACATTCATGTACAGGTTTTTGTGTTGGCATATGTTTCCATTTTTCTTGGATACATAAATAAGAGTGGAATTGCTGGGTCATATGGAACTCTATGTTTAACTTTTTGAGGAACTGCCAAAATGTTTTCCAAAGCAGCTGTACCACTTCACAATCCCATCAGCAATGTATGAGGGTTCCAATTTCTCCACGTCCTTGCCAACACTTTTTATTGTGCCTTTTTAAATTTATAGCCATCCTAGTGGGTGTGAAGTAGCATCTCATTGTAGTTTGATTTGCATTTCCTTAATGACTAATGATGTTGAGCATCTTTTCATGTGTCTATTGCCTATTTATGTATCTTCTATGGATAAAAGTCTATTTAATTCCCTTTCCCAGTTTTTAGTTGGTCCGTCTTTAGAGGAAGAATCAATAATGTCAAAATAGTCACATCGCCCCAAACAATTTACAGATTCAATGCTATTCCTATCAAACTAACAGTGAAATTCTTCACAAAATTAGAAAAAAAACTATTTTAAAATTCCGATGGAATCAAAAAAGGAGGCCAAATAGCCCAGGCAATACAATGCCAATAATAATAATAATAATAATAAAGAAACTGGAGGCATCACATTATCCAACTTCAAACTATACTACTGGGATACAGTAACCAAAACAGTGTGGCACTGGTACGAAAAACAGGCACATAGACCAATGGAACAGGATAGAGAGCCAAGAAATAAGGCTGCACACCTACAAGCACATGGTCTTCGACAAAGCTGACAAAAACAAGCAATAGGGAAAGGAGGGCCACCTATTCAATAAATGGGGCTGGGATAACTGGCTAGCCATATACAGAAGATTGAATCTGAACTCCTTCCTTATACCACATACAAAAAATCAACTCAAGATGGATTAGAGACTTAAATGTAAAACCTAAAATTATGAAAACTCTGGAAAATAACCTAGGCAATACCTTTCTGGACATAGAAACTAGCAAATATTTCATGACAAAGATGCCAAAAACAATTCCTACAAAAACAAAAATTGACAAATGGGATCTAATTAAACTAAAGGACTTCTGCACAGCAAAATAAACTATCAACAGAGTAAACAGGCAACCTACAGAATGGGAGAAAATATTTGCAAACTCTGCATTTGATAAAAGTCAACTATCCAACATCTATAAGGGGCTTAAGCAAATTTACAAGAAAAAACAATCAACCTCATTAATAAGTGGGCAAAGGACATGGACACACTTTTCAAAAGAAGACACTTATGCAGCCAACAAGCATATGAAAAAAAGCTCAGCATCACTGATCATTAAAGAAATGCAAATCAAATCCACAATAAGACACAAGTTTGCATTCAGTAGGATGGCTATAGTGAAAAAGGATGACAATAATAAGTGTTTACAGGGATGTGCAAAAACTGAAACCTTCATATTTTGCTTGTGGAAATGTAAAATGGTCCAGTCACTTTGGAAAACAGTTCTTCAAAAAGCTAGTCATGGAGTTACCATATGATCCTATAATTTTACTCCTAGTTATATACCTAAGAAATGAAACATATTTCTACACAAAAACTTGTATAGAAATGTTCATTGCAGCACTATTCACAATAGCAAAGACATGGTATCAACCTAAATGTCCATAAATGGTAGACTGGATAAAGAAAATGTGGTATATATACACCATGGGATAGTATGCAGCCATAAAAAAGAATGAGATAATGTCCTTTGCAGGAACATGGAGGAAGCTGGAGGCCATTTTCTTTTGAAAACTAACACAGGCACATAAAAACAAATATTGTATGCTATCATTTATAAATGGGAGCTAAAATGATGAGAACACATGAACACTAGGTAGGGAAGAACAGACAATAGGGCCTATTTGAGGATGGAGGGGAAGAGGAGGGAGAGGATCAGAAAAAATTCTTATCGGGTACCATGCTTATTACCTGGGTGACAATTTGTACACCAAATTTTTGTGACATGCAGTTTCCCTGTATAACAAACATGCATATCTACCCCTGAATCTGAAATAAAAATTTTTAAAAATTTCATGTCTTAATTTTTAAAATTTATTTTATTGCATATCGTTAAGGTGTTTAACATGATGTGTTGCTATACACATACATAATGAAATCATTACTACAAACTAACAAATTAACACATTCATCATCTTCCATAGTCACTTTTTTTAGGTAAGAGCACCTAAAATCTACTTTCTTAGAAATTTTTCAGTATACAATAAAATACTCTTAAGTATAATCCTTACGCTGTACATTAAATCTCTAGACTTATTTATCCTACATAAAGGATTGTACCCTTAGACATGCTTCTTCCCATTTCCTCCCCCTCTTCATACCTGGCAACCACAATTCTCTAATTCTATTTATTTGACTTTTTAACAAAATTCCACATCTAAGTGAGATAATACAGTATGTTTCTTTCTGTGTATGGCATACTTTATTTAGCATAATATTCTCCAGGCTCACTCATGTTGTCACAAATGGTAGTATCTCCTTTATAAGGCTGAATAATATTCCATTTTTTGTGTGTGTATATATATATATATATATATATATATGCACTGCAGCACTATTCACAATAACTAAGATATGGTAACAGCCTAAGTGTCCATCAATTGATGATGTGTATCTTGATTTATACATATATATATACACACACAATGTTATCTTTACATTATGGAGTCATAAGAGTTCTTTATGTATGCTGATCCAAGTCCCTTATCACTACATGATTTGCTAATATTTTCTCTCATTGTGCAAATTTTCTTTTCACTTCCTTCATGGTAATCTTTGAGTGCAAATATTTTTAATTTTGATGAAGTTTAATTTATTTTTCATTTATTGCTTAGATATATACTTTTGGTGTCATATCTAAGAAAACATTGCCTATTTTTCTAAATACAATACAGATAAATACAAATATTTATTCCTATATTTTCTTTTAAGGCTCTTATTGTTTTAACTGTTACATTTATGTGTATGATGCATTTTGAGTTATTTTTGTGTGCATGCATGGTGTGAGTTCAGGGTCTAACTTCATTCTTTTGCATATGAATATCCAGTTGTCCCAGCACCATCTGTTGGAAATCATTATTTCTCTATTGAATTGTCATGGCGCTCTTTTCAAAAATCAGTTGACCATGATTGATTTTCAAAAATCAATTGACCAATTCAAAAATAAATTGACCATAAAGTAAGGGTTTATTTCAGAGCTCTCAATTCTATTCAATTAATCATCATGTCTAACCTTATGCCAGAACTTTACTATCTTGGGTACTTTAGCATTGTAGTAAGTTTTGAAATGGGGAAATAGTGTCCTTTGTCTTTGTTCTTCTTTATCAAGATTGTTTGGGGTATTCTGAGTCCCTTACATTTCCATATAAATTTAGGATCGGCTTGCCAATATCTGCAAAAACCCCAGCTGCGATTTTGATAGAGGTTGTAGATTAATTGGTAAATATTGCTATCTTAAGAATATTAAATCTTTCGGTCTGTCAACATGGGATGTGTTTTCATTTATTTAAATCTTCTTTCATTTCTGTCAAACTGTTTTGCAATATTCTGTGTACAATTCTTATACTTCTTTTGTTAAATTTATTCCTAAGAATTATATGATTTTGACTTATTGTAAATGTGTTTTCTTAATTACATTTTCAGATTGTTCATTGTTATTATATAAGAATACAATTGATATTTGTGTATCGGTTTTGTATCCTTCAACCTTGCTGAACTTGTCTATTAGTTCCTATAGTTTTCGAGTGGATTCCTTAGGTTTCCTGTAAACAAGGTCAGGTCATCTGAAAATAGAGTTTTACTTCCTTTTTAATATGAATTATTTTTATTTATTTTTCTTGCTTAATTTCCCTGGCTAGAACTTCCAATACAGTGTTTAAGTGTCAAGAGCAGACATTCTTGTCTTGTTCCTTATCTTAGGGAGAAAGCATTTAGTTTTTGACTATTAAATGTGATGTCAGTTATGGATTTTTATTAGATACCTTTTATTAATTTGAGGCAGTTATCTTTCATTACTAGCTTGTTAAGATGCTTTATCATGAAATGTTGAATTTTGTGAAATGTTTCTTCTGTATCTATTAAAATGATTATGTGCTTTTTGCCATTTTTACCTATTAATATGATATATGAAATCAATTGCTTCTTAGATGATAAACCAAACTTGCATTCGTGGGACAAAACTTATTCAGTGATGACGTGAAATTATTTTTATAGGCTCTATATTCAGTTGTCTAGTAATTTTTGAGGATTTTGGATCTATATTCATAAGGAATATGGCCTGTAGGGTTTTTTGTTGTTGTTGTTGTTGGTATCTTTGTCTGGTATTTCTATCAGGGTAATACTGGACTCAAAGAATGATTTGGGATCTGCTCCATCTTCTATTTTTTTTCAAAGAATTTGTGAGGGAATTGGTATTAATCTTCTTTCATTGTTTGGGAGAATTTATAGTGGAGTCACTGGACCTGGGAATGTTTTGTGTATTAGTGGCAGAGGAGTTACTTACTAATTCAATCTCTTTACTTTTTATGTCTACTCAGATTTTCTATTTCTACTTGAGTCAGTTTCAGTCATTTATTGAAAGCTGTCTATTTCATGAAAGTCATCTAATTTGTGGCATGCACCCTTATTCACATTATTTTCTTAAAATTATTTTCTCGTATCTAAGGTCAGTAGTGGTATATTCTCTTTCATTCCAGATATTAATAGAAGAAAAGTCTTCTCTTTTCTTGATAAATGTAGCTAAAAGTTTGTCCGTTTCTTTTTATCATGTCAAAGCACCAACTTTTGGTTTCATTGATTTTCTTTGCTTTTTTTCCTCTCTAATCTCTGCTTCATTTATGTTCACTCTAATCTTTATTATTTTGAGCCTTTTGCTTTATTTGGATTTAGTTTGCTCTTATTTTTCTAGTTTCTCAATGTGGAAGTTTATGTTACTGATTTGGGAGTTTCTTATTTAATAAAGGCATTGCAGCTATAAATTAAGCACTACTTATAGCTGTTCTTTGGACACAAGTTTTGGTATGTTTTTCCTTTTTTTTACCTAAAAGTGTTTTCTAATTTCCCTTGTAATTTGTCCTTTAACTCATTGGTTATTTAGAAGTATATTGCTTAATTTCCACATATTTATTGATTTCTCATATTTCATTCTATAATTTATATCTAATTTCTTTTTTAGTAAGAGATCATATATTTTATTGATTTTAGTCCTTTCACGTTTATTGAGGCTTGTTTTATAGACTGGCATATGTTTTATCCTTCAGCGTGTGCTTGAGAAGAATGTATTCTGCTTTTGTTGGGTGGAGTGTTCTCCATGTCTGTTAGGTCTAGTCACTTTATAGTATTCTAAAGTTTTATATATTCCTGTTCTTCTAACTTGTTCTATCCATTATCAAATTGTTTGGATTACCTTTCTCTCTAAAATTTGTAGCACTGGATACAATGCCATGATAATGTTCCCTGTTCCTTTACTTTAATCCATTGTTTCTTTGACTCTTTAAAAATTAAAGCACGTTAGGATCTTGGTGTTGAATTAATTAAAACACTGCCCTGAATTATACTCATCCCAGTAAGAAACATCCCATAATGAAGCTTCTAAATGAATTTTAGTTTGGAACTATCATGAAGTAGCCTCCTGAATGAGATTTTTGCAGGATGAGAGATTGGGAATATAAATTATGGATTTTAATTTCTTTGGATCTTTAACTCATGAGAGGAAGGTGATTTTATTTGTGGGGTTTATTCAGGACTTTAACTTACAAGGAAGTTTAATCTGTGAACTCTAATTTCTTCCCAAGAATTTTATATGGGAGTGATATGATTTTTATTTAAGTTTAGAGTGGCTTTATACTGGCATTTTATTATTAGAGTATTTTAATTGTGTCATTTTATTCTGTTGCAGAACGTTTGGCAATATGGCTAGAAATAATGTACAGTGAAAAAAGAAAAATAGTGAGTGAATGTTGGTCTTGGCTACAAAGTAGACTTAGAACATAATAAATGTAATATTCAGTTCCACTTCAGGGGTTTCAGGTGGCAAAATTCATATTTCCCAGTAATTCTCCTGGAAGGATAACCAAAGAAGCAGTGAGCACTATCCAAGAAAGAGTCTCATAAAGGTGAGAAAAGAAAGGTCCTAAGAGATAATCAATCAACTCTAATAGGAGAATGCAAAACTGTTGCTTGGTCAATGGTTTTCATCAATGGTAAATAATGCAAAGAGAAAAAAATATTAAGGGGAAAGGTTCTTCCCACTCCTTATATATCCTTTCCCCTCCTATAAGGATGGATTTTTTTTCCTTAACACTTATGACCCATCTCCAGATGTGTTAATACTCCTCAACACATAAAATGCTTTAATTATCGTTCCTCCTTTTTCAGTTAGTTTCATGTATCCTGTCAAAGTTACAGAACTCAGGAAATCTGGTCCCTTTTCCAATTTAGGAGTGAAAGGCAAAGATCTAGATACATTGGTCTGAAGACACAATCTTTCATTGGATGGGTTGATCCAAGGTTTAGACTAGGGGCCAGGAAACTATAAGTCCATTTTGGCTCTTATGATAGGCTACATGCTCCAGCCTAGATCTTATCAGTATAAAATAAATATAGGTAATATTTTGGCCCTGTGTTTTCTCCCTTCCCTTCCCTTCCCCTCCCCTCCCCTCCCCTCCCCTCCCCTCCCCTCCCTTCCCTTCCCTTCCCTTCCTCCTCCCTCCTCCCTCCTCCCCTTCCCTTCCTTTCCCTTCCCTCCCTCCTCCCTCCTCCCCCCTCCCCTCCCCTTCCCTTCCATTCCCTTCCCTTCCCTCTTTTCCTTTCCTTTCCTTCTCTCTCTCTCTTTCTTTCTTTCTTTTTTTTTTTTTTTTTGGACAATCTGTCACCCAGGCTGGAGTGCAGTGATGCAATCATAGCTCATCTTGATGTCGAACTCCTAGGCTTAAGCCATCCTTCTCCCTCAGCCTCCCAAGTAGCTATGACTACAGGTGCACACCACCATGCCAAGCTATTTCTTTTGTTTTATTTTTATTTTTGTAGAGATGGAATCTATGTTGCCCAGGCTGGTCTCCATCTTCTGGCCTCAAGCAATCCTTCTGCCTTGGCCTCCCAAACAGTGGGATTACAGGTGTGAGCCATACACCCTGCCTATATTTTGGCCCTTATCTGCTTAACCTTTTCATTTATTTCCCAGTGGTCTCAGAACCTGAGCATGGAAGCAGGTGCTATTTAATGGATTACCTTAACACTTCAGAAACCCACTACTTTGATGCTACCACTTGGCTTGAGACATCATCGTCTCTGGCCTGTGTAATTGCAATAACTTCACAATCAGTTGTTCTCTATCCATATTTGCTCCTCTATAGACCCACTTTTTGCCATATAAACCAAGTCATGTCAATCTGTCAATGCTCAAAACTTTACAGAGATTTATCTTTCTTAGAGTGATAGTCATATTCCTTAAAAATGCCTATAAGGCCTTTCGTCTCTCCTAAGTCATCTCTTGCTTTTCCCTCCCTTGCTGACTATATTATGCTCACTTTAATATCATTGTTATACTTTGAATGAGACAACAATATTTCTGCCTAAGGGCATTTGACCTTTCTGTGAACATTATTTTTCTGCAAATATCCACGTGGTCCCTTACATCCATGAATTCTTTTCTAAATTATCCCCTTAACATGGAAGGCTTTTATAAAGACACTATAAAGTATAACATCTTTTTCCATCCCCAGCACTGTCTTTACACTGAATCACATTTTTTCAAAACATTTCTTGCTTTGCTTATTAGCTATTTATTTATTAGTTTTCTGCCAGTTTTTGTTACAATATAATCATCATGGCTTTTTTGTTTGGTACTTTTGGCCTAGTCCCTAGACCACAGCCTGAGATTCCATAACTTCTCAACGAATATTTGGGCAATGAAAACCCTTTTGATAGATACTGTGCTGAGAAAAAGGTTTTAATTAGAAAAGGGACATTTAAAATAGTCAAAAGAATAAATGTAGAATATTTTGCATAGTGTCTGCCCCACAGTAGTAGCAGGTTCTCAGAAAGTGTTAGTTCCAACTTTCTCTGCATCATTCAATTGTTTCATACATTTGAGAGTTTGAGATTTCCTACACATAAAGGAGAAAGAAGTCATTTTTTAAAAGAAAAGGTCAGATGGTGTACAGTTAAGATTCATTCAACAGCAAGTGACCAAATACTCAAATAATAGTGGCTTAACTACTACAAGCATATGTTTTTAAGAAAAAGTTTAAAGTAGATGATTAGTCCAAGGCTCAGGGGCCCAAGTCATTATCTCTGTAAATCTCTTGATGAAATGGTAGCAACATGACCGTAGCAAATATAACATCTTCACACTGAAATGTCTCTAACTGGAAAGAAAGCAGTTGTCAAAAAATGAAGGTCCTCTCATGTGTTCTCTCCATTTGTATGGAGGAGATTCAGTCCTACAAGCTCCCTGGTAGTCAAACCCCCATATGCCAAAGGCAAGAGACATTGGTGTCTTGGCCCAGTAGGCTCAGGACGTGACTATCTTTTTGGCCTCTATGCTGGGAGACAAATCAAGACAGAAAAGGGATGCAACAGTTGTTGCATCAACAAACAATAGTGCCTGCCAAATTAATAACACATATAAATAAAACAAAACCTTTGTTTGCATTTCATGCCCCAATATTAAAAAAAATTTATCAAATAAGGAAAAAAAATCAAGATAAACATCATACAAACATTTTCTTGAATTTAAATAATTATGTGACTAGAATTCCTTTTTTCCCACCATACACACTGGGAAAAATGTATCCTGCATAAATGACAAGGAAACTGTAAGGATAAAATCAAATAGTTAACAAAAAATAATTTTAAATTCATAAAGATTCAACTATAAGGTTTTTGAACTCTTTTGCTCCTGAATGCCAAGAGTTCTTATATATACATATACTTAAGATGATTATATGATTCTTACATATTTATGCTAATATCATTGTTCTTTCATTCTTTTTCTTTCTCTTTTTCTTCTTCCCTTTCCTTCATTTACTTTGTTTCCTTAATTGTATTAAAAATAATATTCTCCCTCATTGCCTAGTGGATAGCCTGATTATAAAGAGGTATTCATTGACTAATTAGACAATGATTCATTCTAGTCTACAAAGTAGCTAGCTTATCTAGAGACAGTCTATTTTCAAAGTTTTAAGAGTCTCTTTGCTAGACATTAAACATTAAGGGAAATAGGTAATATTTCATTGCGTTAGTAAAAAAATAAATACAAAGAGTAGAATAATTGACAAACTAGGTAAAATTTATCTATTTTGTTGGGTTTCTATTGAATTGCTTTGTAGAGTTCCTGAAAAATATTACAATCCTCCAATTCTGCACATTTTAATATATAAATTTAACAGAACACAAAGAACACTTACTGAAAGGTGTACAGAATATGTGTGTTTCTAATTTTATCACACATTATTGGACATCATTCTCATTTCCCCAATCCCCAAAGTTATTAGGAAACATAAACAACTTTATGTAAAGACTATACATATCAAGGCATCTGGTTTGAGGGAGAGGATTATATGAATGTTGAAAAATACTATAAAATAGAAATATTGAATTGACATAAGTAGATTTGCTTTAAGATTTAATAACTTAACTGTAGCACATTTTTATCACCTCTATAAAGTTCTTTCTAAGCCTTTCCCTGTCAATCATACTAGTGAAAAACCATGACCTTTGTTTACTTTGCGGAAAATTTTTACCTGAAAAGAAGTGCCCTTCTGCTTTTACCCAAGTACCAGGGGTTAGGTCAGGTTAAAAGAATATTGTATACATTTTTTAAAGAAAATATGTTAAAACTCTTCATGGCACATGCAGTAGTGCCCTCTTCAGCCCCTTCTGACCTGATAAAATGATAATGCCAGCCTGAGCTTCCCCATTTAGTTGTATAAATAACCTTTTGGGGATATTATTCTACAATAAAAAATATCTGCTGCTTTAAAGGACACGAGGGTTTCCAACTTCCCTCTAAGTGTCTTCACTGCCATTGTGTTTTTTTGTCTAAGCTGCCCTATGGAATCTATTTAAAGAGGGATTCAAGAATCAAACCCACTGACAGTCTTTCAGAAGGATTTGCTATTGCACTTGACAGGAAGTGACTTGTCAATCATCTGAAGACCTTTTGCTTGAAAAACTAATATTTTGGAGGAAAAGTACAGCAAATCTTGAGGGTCATTTACTCACAACTTGTTCATGTTTATATGCCTTAAATTATTCCTTATGCTAAAGGAATATCTGTATACAGATTTTGGAAAACTATGACTATTTATTAAATAGCAAATATGAGGACTAGGTATCATAAAATTATGGAATTAAAACAAGGTGAATTGTGTAGGTATCCAATCTAAACGCTCATTTCTCTCATTTTATTGAAAACACAGCTGAACAAAGTGTATCATATTGTTCAAGAAACCACAGTTAGTTAGAGTCAGGCTTGGCTGTATTCTTTCTAGCATGCCATCCAATGCCTTCCATTTCAATTTTCTTTCTTTTCTTTTCTTTTCTTTTTTTCTTTTTTAGATGGGGTCTCACTCTATCCCTCAGGCGGGAGTGCAGTGGCACGATCTCGGCTCAGCACAACCTCTGCCTCCTAGGTTCAAGCGATTATCCTACCTCAGCCTCCCGAGTAGCTGGGATTACAGGTGCGTGCCACAAACCTGGCTAATTTTTGTATTTTCTTTTAGTACAGATGGGATTTCGCTATGTTGGCCAGGCTTGTCTCAAACTCCTGATTTCAAGTGATCTGTCCACCTCGGCCTCCCAAAAGTGCTGGGATTACAGATGTGAGCCACCACCCCTAGCCCCATTTAAATTTTTGACAGTAATATTAACCTACTTATATTGAATTATAAAAATTTACATTTACATGTGAATTCAAATGTCAATGTTAAAATGTAATATTTGAAATTTGAAAAATACTTCCTGGTACACTGCTGAAGGTAAACTGGAGAGATTCTATTATAAATTCGTATCTATAGGCATTAAAATATCTATATTAATCAGGACACACATGTTGGTTGATTTCTTAATTATAGAGAAGGTTATTATATTTATAATGGTTATTCACTATGATACTATTTTATGCCAGGCACTATGCTAGCCTGCAAACATTTTATGTTGAGAAGTAGGTATTGTTATACATATATTTTAGATGAGGACATTGAGAATCAAAAAGGTAAAGGACTTGTCAAAGATACCTATGTAATGAGTGACAGAGGACTGATTCCATTTCAAATTTGCCTGATTTCAAATTCCAAGCTCTTACCCATTTTGATAACTCCAAAATGCCATTCTGCAGCCCATTCCAATAGTGAATAAGAACTTATTTCATTTCTGGTTTAGTTTAAAACTTGTTCATATACTTTTGTTTTCTATTGGCAAGTAAAGTTGCTCTGCATAAATTCTTATATATTACTATAAACACAACTTGCAAAAATAATAGTAACCTTCATAAAAGGTCACCCCTTAGCATTCTCTTAACAGAACACAGAATGGTATATCAAGGAAGAATCTTATACTTTATGAAGTAAACATCCAGTAATTTTCATAAGTGGAAACTGAGGCCTATTACTGTGAAGGGCCATGAAGCCAATTAAGTTTTAGGAGGGTGCGAGCTCACACAGAGGGCCAGATCTGAAAACCAAATCTCCAACTGTTCTGTCTGCTCTGTGTGCTGCACAAACTGATGTGGTTGAGGTAGAAAAGAAGGAAGAAAAGAGCAATTTAAAACCCATTATGTAAGCAGAATTCAGCTCTATGAGGTGGTCCTTCTTGAATAAAAATATCCTACAGTGTAGCTGGAGTGTTATTATACAAGGCATGTTTACATTTCAAGTGCAGTCATGTTTCTATTGTCATTATAATGAGAGACAAGACTGGCATGCGATGCTTAAAACCTCATAGATATGTGACAAGAATAATGTATATGAGTAATTGATATGCTTGGATACCTGAAAGTTTTCTATGAATATTATTTTAAAATTTAAGTTTGTTTTCCCTTATTAATAGAATTACCAATGCACAAAAAAGAAAAATATGGTCTTAAGTCTCTAATTAGGTAGACAAAAAGAGAATCTTTTCAAATAATTGAACTTTCACTGTTAACTTGGCAGTAGCTATTACTTGATATGTTTTAAAGAAGCAACAATAACATCATCTTTCACATATGCATTAATACTGAAGTGCATACTTGATAAGAAACATTGCTAATCTAAGATTTAATTACCTACCAAAAAGATGAGTTTGATAGAAATGTTAATATTTTTTAAGTTTTCAAATAAATAAAATCATGGTTAAATGGAGATAAAGATAAAAATAGAGGAAATTATTATTTTAAAAATAATTTCCATTTTAATGTTAGATTAAAAGAGTACATATGCAGGTTTGTTACAAGTGAATATTGCGTGATGCTGGAGTTTGAGGTATGGATGATACTATCACCCAGGTAGTGAGCATAATACTCAGTAAGTGGTTTTTTCAGTCCTTTCCTCCTCCCTCCCTCCCTCATCTAGTGGTCTCCAGTGTCTATTGCTCCCATCTTTATGTCCATGTGTACTCAATGTTTAGCTCCCACTTATAGTTAAGAACATGCAGTATTTGGTTTTCTGTTCCTACATTAATTAGTTTGGAATAATGGCCTCCAGCTGCACCCACTTTGCTGCAAAGGACATGATTTCATTCTTTTTTGTGGCTGCATAGTATTCCATGGTGTATATGTACCACATTTTCTTAATCCAGTCCACCATTGATAGGCATCTAGGTTGATTCCATGTCTTTGCTATTGTGAATAGTGCTGTGATGAACATATGAGTGTATATATTTTTGGTAGTTTGATTTATCCTCCTTTGGCTACATACCCAGTAATGGGATTTCTGGATTGAATGGTAGCTCTGTTTTGAGTTATTTGAGAAATATCCAAACTGCTTTCCAAAGCTGTTGAACTAATTTACATTCTCATCATCAGTGTATGAACGTTCCTTTTTCTCTACAGTCTTGCCAACATCTGTTATTTTTTGACTTTTTAATAATAGCTATTCTGACAGATGTGAGATAATATGTCATTGTGGTTTTGATTTGCATTTCTCAGATTATTAATGACCTCATTAAAAAAAGAGCAAAGGACATAAACACATCTGAAAAAGGAAATTATTAAAAATATGATAAAATTATAGAACAGGTTTCTATATGTACAGGAACATAATAAACAAAGGGAAATACTTATTTTAAAATTAAACCATTTAGGGTAAAATAGGAGGGAATAGAAGTTATATATAAGGTGAGAAAACCTGAATGATTCTAATATGAAGACTAGTAAAAGTATAAATTCATAATTTATGAAGAACTTGCCTTTATTTTTTTCAATAATATTTAATTTTTAGTTAACTCAGAAACTCATAGACATGCACTAGTGGCTACACTTTATAAATTTCCTGATTTATATAGCTAAGTTTCTGTTTTTTTGTTAATGAGCTCCACAGTTTTACTGATGAAACAAAGCACATGGGAGTTTAATGTCCATTAATTTTAAGCAGCTTCAAAAATATCCTTTCAAATATCCATGTGTGCTTATTTTTTTGTATTTTTAAGAGACAGAGTCACTTACTGTTAGAATATTCTATTAAAATGATACAGACTTTTCTTGGCTTATAATATAATTCACATGCAAATTATATCAATCAGTGACCTGGTTAAAATAATTGTTTTATACACTGGCACATATGTTGCATAACAAAATATCGAAGTCTTTTTCTTTTATATTATCCTAGAACTCTGCAGGGATGAAGGCAAGCTTTCTCAGTTTCAGCACTCTCGACATTTGGGGCCGTATAACTCTGCTGCTGGGGGACTATCCAGTGCACTGTAGGATGTTTAGCAGACTTCCTATTCTCTACCCACTAAATGGTAGTAGAACTTCTTCTCCCTTTGTTATGATAATCAAGAATGTCTCCAGAAACTTTCCAGTTGTCCCCTGGGTGACATAGTCACCACAGTTGAAAACTACTAGGTTAAGGATATAAAATATCTCACCAAAATAGATAAACAATTTTCTCTAAGTCTCTAATTCTTCACTGTTTAGAGTCATGAAACCTTTGAGAATCAAACTCTTTCAGAAAAATTCTACAGAGAAGCAACATTGTGCTTATGAAATCTTGGTGATAAGGACCTTTTAAACCTATCCATGCTCTTTTGTTTAAAAGTCTTCTCTAGATAATATTTATGAACAATAGATTTGAAGGAAAATAAAGAATAAATTGTGAAGATTAGAGAAAACACATTGTTTAGGCACTTAATACATTAAATTCTTTTACAAAACCCATTGGGACACCAAGAATTCATTTCAACTGCCAATCTTATCATATCCCGTATGTCTGTAAGTGAGTAAATTCTGTTTTTCTCACGATACTATGAAAAGTCCATGTCAGGCTATTATTTTTCCCTTGACATTCATATTAAGTTAATGTTTAACTTTAAGTACATATCTCCAAGAAGCCAGAAATCTGAATGTAACACCTTCAATGACAAGCAATTTTGTGGTAAATGTAGGTATGTCCATACACATAAAGTGAAAAGGAGAGCTATGTTATTTGGAAGATATTTGGAAGATGCCAGTCACTGTTTGAATAAACTACACCTCTTTCCCCCCAGAATAATATTCTACATCACTCCTCTTATGTTCCTAGCTGCTTAAAAATATATTCAACCATATCAAATATATGACTGCATGTTCAACAGAAGCACGTTATGATCAACCTCTTCAAAACAGAACTAGCATTTTTCGAAACTCAAATCTAAATCCTTCTTCTTATTTCTACGAATGACATCTTCATATTTTCAATCTCCTAGGCTTCAAATCTGAAAAGAGAATTCCGCTCCCTGTTTCTCACTAGGCACCACCTATCCTCATTCAGGCTGTCCACATAATAAGATGAGTTTTAAATTTTGACAATCTTAGTGTGAATTCAATCTCTGCCACTTGCTGGTATGCAATTTTTGGCCAATTATGGACACAGCATTCTGAGACATCCCTTGTTTATAAAATAGAAATAATAGTACATATATCATAAGCTAATTCTGATGATTTTCATTACATGCAAATCTTTGGATATTCCATCGCTCAATATCTTCATAATAACATCCACACTTTGAATGAAAAGGGGACAGAAAAACAGAAATAGATGTTTCAATGAAAATTAGCTATCATCATTAATTTTTTGGTACTTCTCTTACATACAACCATGTCTTTCCAGCAAATAGCCAATAGTTTAGCAGTGGCACATATAAAATGATTTAGGTAGAATTTTAAAACTGTGTTTTATTTCTTAATGAATTGCAATTATGTCTATTTTTTATCATCTTGACATAGATTTAAATGTGCCGTATAAATGCTTAGGAAACAACATTATCTCTCATCTATATTTCTCCTAAAACAACTTTTCAGAAATAAGTGAGACAAAAACCCACATCTATTTAACATAAAAAATGATTTATAGTATAAAATCAGCTATTTTATGAAGAGTTATAACCTGGTTAGATTCATATGTTAATGAATTGCTGCAATTTGATTTAGATCTTAAGTGTGATATTTTGTCAGCTTTTTTCCTCAATATATTAAATGTCATTCTGATAGAATGATAAATGTGCATATATCTAAAGAAGTTTCAGGTAAATGTGCAGAGAAATACAGAAAAATTGCTTGGCACAGGGAAATGCGTTTTCGTCCTTCATTTTAAAAAATGCTTATTTCAGTGGTATTTGATGACACACGGGAATATTAATAGACATGAGCCTTTATGCTCTCAATTTGTAGTTCTCATCTCAGTCAAGAGAAGCTTCAAATTATTTCTAATTTAGGGATATTAGTTGTTCTAAAAAAATGACTTTTTGTGTCAATTCAATTGAGTTGTAAATAGTTTATACCAGAGTGACTACTAAATGTGTAGGTACAAAAGAGAAAAAGAGCAAAACTCAGTTTGGCATGCCATAGCCAGTGAAGGGCACGGTAGAAACAATGAGAAAAGAGAGGAGGGAAAGGCCAGATTAGAGGATTTGTAAGCCATTATAACAATCTGGCATTTTATTGTGCTTATAGTAAAAGGCTATTTTTTTTTTCTCCTTTTAGTGGTGAACAATTTCATGTAATTCATATGTCAGCAAGATCACCTTAAAAAGATCTGGTGGTCAGCCCTTGGTGGGCAAGAGTGCCTAACTCTGGTAAGATAAGGCCAGAGAAATGAAAAATTGTATCTCTTTCTACACTTTGAAATATATTTGTCTGAGAAAAAATTAAGAGCCATAGTCAAGACATGCATTCTGTAGATCATCACATGCTCTTTAATTCCCCATACTTTTTTTAGCCAGCCTGATTTACACATTTTTGTTATTGAAATGGCTATGGATGGCATTTGAGGTTGCAACCCAAATAAACATTCAAACTAGCAAAGACTATACTACTGCTCATAAATTGCATGCATCCAAGCTCTTGACCTCCTCTAGTTTATCTTCTTTTATTATTTAAAAAATAATGTATGTGGTTAAAAAAAAGTAAAAATGTACAAAATTTACATCACAGAAAGTTATAGTTAACAATATTAGTATCTTAAGATTATTTTCTGTCATGATTTAGTCCCTCAATCTCTCTTCAGAAATATCCCCTACTGACAGACAGGGTCTTATGTATCCTTCAAAAAAGTCTCTTGAGTATATGCATATATAATTATATGGAATATATACATTTTCTTTACTTTTAACATGAATAGGACTATAATAGCCTAACTCTATTTCTTTATTTTTACTGAGCAATACATACTTTTGTTCCTATTTTCTTATTTTTCTTTATGGCGCTTAATCACTACATTGCATTATATGACATTCATTATGTGTTTGTTTTTCTGGTTAATGTCTGCTTCTCTCACTACATTTTGAAATCCATAAAGGCAGGAACATTGTCTTGTTCATGGCTGCATCAATAATGCTTGGAATGTAGTATGAACTCATATATTTGCTGAATGTATGAATGAATGAATCATTTATATTGTCTGCTGTCAGCCTGTATCCTACTCTTCCTAATGGCTTCATGGCCTTCCATTCGACAAGTAACAGTAATTCATACAACCATCTTTCAATTGCTAGTTATAAAGGCTATAATGTGGCAATGTATTCTTGTATGTATATCTTATGGTGGTCTGGGCGCGGTGGCTCACACCTGTAATCCCAGTACATTGGGAGGCCGAAGCAGATGGATCACCTGAGGTCAGGAGTTTGAGACCAGCCTGACCAACATGATGAAACCCGTCTCTACTGAAAACACAAAAAATTATCTGGGTGTGGTGGCGTGCACCTGTAGTCCCAGCTACTTGGGAGGCTGAAGCAGGAGAATCACTTGAACCTGGGAAGCAGAGGTTGGCAGTGAGCCAAGATCACACCATTGCACTCCAGCCTGAGCGACTGAGTGAGACTCCATCTCAAAAAATCTATCTATCTATCTATCTATCTATCTATCTATCTATCTATCTATCTACCTACCTACCTACCTTGTGGTGTATATGTGAGTGCATTGTTATATATGCATTTTGCATACATTCATTCAATAAAATGCTAAAGGAAAATTGATAAATCAAGGTATGTGTGCTTTCAAATTTTGTGGATATGGTCAAATTGTACTGATAAAAAGAGGGAATGATTTAGAATCATAGCAAAATACTTTTCCCATATGCTTTTGAATCATCAGTCTGGGGCCTCTGATGCCAGGAATAAACTGAATACATCAGGGAAAACGTTAACAAGATATTTCGTCTTTTGGAGATTTGAGTTTCTTATCTAGAAAGTGGGGTGATAATAAAACCTACCCTGAGTGTGATTTCAAAAAGAGGAACTTATTTTTGGGTTAAAAAAATAGCAAATGAAAACCAAAAAAAAAAAAAAAAAGACCTCCGTGTAGTTACTCATCAAATATACTTATATATTAATAATTTAGTCATAATTTTCTCATTGTCATCATTAGAGACTGTACATTTTCTCTCATGGGGAAAATATACTTTTAACATTTTAAAGTTTTCTAACTGGACTTTTACACCAAATATGTCTCACAAGAGATACTTTTAGAATATCCTTTTTTTGTTATTGTTAGACAACATGTTTTAGAAGAAAAAGCACTAGGCAATAATAATAATACAACAAAAAAGCTACTATTTTTGAATAATTATCATAGATGGTCATCATATTAAATGTTTTGCAAATATTTATTTGATACTCATAGTTGTTCTTTTGGGTTGTACATTATTATTTCCATTGTATGAATATAAAATAAAACAAAGCAATGCACAAAAGCTTTAAATAGCTTATCCAAGGCCACAGACCTAGCCTTGAAGTTAAGAACTGTGAGCTCAAGTCCTACATTTGCCCTTGACTTGCTTAGGTGAATTAAGCAATTTAATTTCTGTGTTCGTATTTTGTGGTCTCAAAAATGAAGAGGAGAGATTGGATGGTCATATATGTTTCCTTGCAATTCTAATATTTATCAATGTTATCGCTGTAAAAAAAATGCTAAACTTCATCATGATGGGCCCATTCTATTTTTTATTAATTAGATAATTAACCAGTTTTTCATATGTGACTGAAATCTTTCTCTATTTTATCTAAGCCCATTTCTTTTTATCTGATACTCTACATACAGAACAGTTTTCCACTCAAAAACAATAATTAATTCACTCTTTTTATTCTATTTTTTGAAGAGGCAAAAACTTTATTTAGCCATTTAATACAACCAGATTTCTCCCTTTCAGTATTTAAAAAAATTCTTGGGCATACAATTAAATTCTTCATATTTTTAATGAAAATATAGGCTCAAATTAAATCTAAAACTCTAATAACAGTTTCAGCTAGGGAACTAAAGACAGATACCTTTATAAAGATGAGTACCTTTATAAAGACAGAAGGATCTCTTATTCTTTTCAGAGACAGAGTCTCAGTCTGTCACCCAGGCCAGAGTGTAGCACCTCCTGGGATCAGGCTATCCTCCTGCCTCAGCCTCCCAAGTAGCTGCGACTACACACATGCATGACCAGGACCAACATTTTAAAAAATTGTTTGTAGAGGGGATCTTGCTATGTTTCCCAGGCTGGTCTTGAACTCCTGGCTTCAAGCAATCCTCCCACCTCAGCCTCCCAAAGTGTCAAGTTTACAGGCGTGAGCCACTCTTCCCAGCCCTGATTTCTTAATGCCTTAGTATCATTGTGTTTTTAACACTTCCCAGATTCATGTGGATTTTATTATTATATTGCTGATATAGTTTAAGGATGACTTTTAGTTGCCTTTTGCTATTTTAAAAAGAATTTCAGTACTTGCAACTAGTTATTGATATTAGTTTCTCTTGCTACCTTATTTTGAAGTTTTGAATATCTGTTTGTATTTTTTTCCTCATTCAACTTTATTCACTGAACAGGTTTTCCCCCCTGTTGCTCAAGTACATTTTATTCTAAAAATAACAACGTGATCAAGAACTTTGATAAATATATTTTACTTCATTTATACAGTCATTTTCCCTCTGTGCAAAGATTTTATTTTATTTTCGTGGGCACATAATAATTGATACATATTTATAGGCTACACAAGATATTTTGTTATATGCAGAGACTGTGTAATGATCAAGTCAGGGTATTTGGGGGTGTCCATCACCTACAGCAGGAGTCCTCAATCTCTGGGTCATATACTGGTACCTGTCCGTGGCCTATTAGGAACCAGGCCATACAGCAGGAGGTGAGTGACCAGCGAGCATTAATGCCTGAGCTCCACCTTCTGTCAGATCAGCGGCAGCATTAGATTCTCATAGGAGCGCGAACCCTATTGTGAACCGCGCATGCAAAGGATGTAGGTTATGTGCTCCTTATGAGAATTTAATGCCTGATGATCAGAGATAGAACAGTTTCATCTTGAAACCACCCCTCAACCCAGTCCGTAGGAAAATTGTTTTCCACAAAACCGGTCTCTGGTGCCAAAAAGGTTGGGGACCACTGACCCAGAGCATTTATCATTTCTATCTGTTGGGAACATTTGAAGACTTTTCTTCTAGATACGTGGAAAAATACAATACATTGTCATTAACAATAGGACCCCTAATCTGCTTTTGAACACTAGAACATATTCCTTTTATTTAAGTGTACATTTATGGCCATTAACTAACCTATCTTCATCCCCTACCCCTTCCCAGCCTCTGGTAACCACCATTCCATTCTCTATCTTCATGAGATACACTTTTTTTTCCAGCTCCTACATATATATGAGTGAAAATGTGCAATATTTGTCCTTTTTGCCTGGATTATTTTACTTAATATAATGACCCCCAGTTCCATGTTGCTGCAGACGAAAGGATTTTATTTTTTATAGTCAAATAGGATTCTGTTGTCTATACATATATATCACATTTTCTTCATCCATTCATCTATTTATGGACACAGGTTGATTTCATATCTTGTCTATTGTGAATAGTGCTGCATTAAACATGGGTATGCAAATATCTCTTCAATGTACTGATTGTCTTTCTTTTGGATATATAACTAGTAGTGGAATTTCTGGATCATACGATACATCTATTTTAATTTTTTGAGGAACCATCATGCTGTTTTTCATAATGGCTTTACTACACTGCATTCCCACCCGCAGTGTACTAAAGTTTCCCTTTGTCTGCATCCTCACCTGCATCTATTTTGCTTTTGTCTTGTTTTTGTCTTTTTAATACTAGCCATTCTAACTGATGTGAGATGATGTCTCATTGTGGTTTTGATTTGCATTTCCCCGATGATTACTAGTGTTGAGCATTTTTATATGTTTGTTGGACATTTATATGTCTTCTTTTGAAAAATGTCTATTCAGTTCTTCTGCCCATTTTGAAATCAGATTATTTGATTTTTTTTTTTTTTTTTTTTTTTTTGCTATTGAGTTATTTGAGTTCCTTATATATTCTTGGTATTAATCCATTGTCAGATGGATAGTTTGCAAATATTTTCTCTCATCCTGTAGGTTGTCTTTTAACTCTGCTGATTGTTTCCTTTGCTCTGCAGGTTTTTAGCTTGCTGTAATCTGATTTGTCTATTTTTGCTTTTGTTGCCTATGCTTTTGAGGTTTTACACAAAAATATATTTGCCCAGACTAATGTCCTGAAGTGTTACACCAATGTTTTCTTCTAATACTTTCAAAGTTTCAGGTCTTACATTTAAGCTTTTAATCAATTTAGAGTTCATTTTTGGTGTGTAGTGACCGATAGGGATCTAGTTTTATTCCTCTGACTACGAATACCTAGTTTTCCCAGAACCATCTATGACAGAGGCTATCTTTCCCCAATGTAGGCTCTTGGCATCTTTATCAAAAATAAGTTGGTTGTAAATGCATGAATTTACGCAGTTATTGATACAGTAATTGAATGAAATTGTCTTATGGTACAAAGTCTTGTCACCCACAAATTATTTCTTTACCCCAAATTATTATTAAACTATTGACAGATGTTCTCTAAGGGCCTGCCCCTAGTGTTCTCCTTTCTTAAGAATGATAGAGGCAATATCAAACTTCTTTATCTTGTCACTTAAATTTTTCCCGCCTCGATTTATTTTTACATATTTCTTTCAGATAGAATTGGAAAACAAAAACACTTCTTGATTTATTCATAAGGTATCCATTTCAAAGCAAGAAGTTTCTTTATAATACTCTAAATTGGAGGGGATATGCCGTGGAGTCTCAGCTTAGTGCACAATGCTGATGAGAGGACACTGCATCCTGTTCTTAAACCGATTGGCTACAGTGATTCCCAAGAATATTGACCAAAAGGGTCTCATCATAAACAGAATGTGAAAGTAAACATGAGTTGACATTCTAAGAAGATAAAAAGGTAAAGATAGATATGAGATTAATGGAGGAAAGTCACAATAAGATCAGTAATATGAGTGAGTGAGCATTGGGTTACTAAAATGCTAAAAACAAGTCTGCAGAATCATATGTAAGAGCTCATATCTATGTAGATGGATAGCTTGGACTTGATGGCCTATACAGTTGTATATATTTAGTTCACATCAAAGATGTCCTACCATGTAGAACATTATATTAAGTGGAGTCATTTTTGACATACATTCATGATACATGGTTCCATCTACTGTAATAGGATTCACCGTACATTCTGAATGCCCTAAATGCAGCATATTTATGGTTCTGACATTCATTAGGGAAGTTGTATTTGCTATTAGTCTCTGGACTAGTCTCAACCTCTTTTTTATCATCCACCTGTATATTTTACCTATTTGTGCCACTATGAAGCCTACTTTCACTGGGCATAAGCTAGTCTTTGCAATTTAAGCCTGCAACAACTTAATGAGTTTTAATACATGTAAAATTCTGCTTTAGTCTTTTCTGATGAAAATAGATGCTGGGATAGGACGTATAAGTGTCTGATGTATCTCAGATGATGAGATCCTGTGTCTCTGATGCTCAGAAAATGGCCCTCCTTCCCATACTGCTTCTTCTTTGTTTCCTAATGACACAGCTGTGCAAATCCTACCTGTGGTCACGTTTGCTGTCACTTCTTCTCTTTTGGTTCCAGACATCGTTAGCTCTTTGAGGATAGAGATAATGGCACTGTCTTCTTTGGGTACCTCTCACTACTTTCAGTTGGTATTCAATGAAAAAGGGTACTCAGTGAAAGGTCATGCAGTTAATGCAAAGAACGCTGATATTCTTAGTCTTGCCACTAGGCGGCGATATTTTGACATGACAATGAGGTCTCTACTATAGGTGTATCCTAAGTTAAACATAGGCTCTGAGATGAGGATGTATGTTTGATTAATTTAAGAAAAGGATCCAAAGGGAGGTAGTGGAAGCCAAGGAACAGTGCAATCTCAGGTGAACACCCTTCAGAGGACAGCTTCAGCACGATCCTCCTGGGGAACTCTGGAGAGTAAGTTACGTCTGAGTTATCCTTACACCAGGCAAGGGAGTGAACTTTCATACTTCTACACTGTTCAGTCATTGGTTAAAGGCCACACTGGGAGGGATGAGCATATCAACTCCCAGATGTCCCAGATGCTTTACAATCTCTTCACCTGTGGGCAAAAGCCCCTTCAGCAGCTTGAGGACTAAAGAGCTGTACATTAGTACTGATGCTTGGAAGGGAAAGGGAAGTAAATGGTACAAAAAGGGATTTGAAAGGATCTTGCAGGAGCATGAACATTAACAGCCACAAGGTAGCTAATACAATGAAGATTATAAAGGGCTTTGTTACTACTGTGTATGCTGATGAAAGTACAACTTAAATAAAGCTTTAAGAAGTGTATAGAAGTCTAATTTGGAAGGTGAAACTAAAACTAAAGTCATGGTGAGCAAATGCTATTCACTTCCCATATCTTGTTCAATGATGGTTCAAATCCCAGAGCCACCATACCCCTCTTCATGCCACTTGAATGAATAATATGAAGCAGAAGGGTGAAGGGCAGAGACTGACAGTGGGAAGGGCGTTTGAAGCTCTCAACAGTGACCACTGGCAAATCAGCACAGATAAAGCCAATTATTTTTCCTTTTGTTTCATGTCATAAAAAGAAAGATTTGCCAGTAAGAAACTGAAATTTAGATTAGGAATGCTCAAAGCTAGGAGGACAAAACTTTATAGAAGTACTCAATGTTCAGCTACTAATTAGTCCTTTCTGAAGATACTAGTTTTAAAGAAGCCTAGTATGTGTTTATAATGATCTCTGGACAAACTGTTACATGTTTATGTGAAGTGTGGCTGGGTATCATTGTAACAGTTGCCAGCTACTGCTTGTTTGTGAGGACTAAAGTTTTAAAGGATTATTCAAATGGAGCACTGACCCAACTCAGAACCTCCAATTCAATATCTTGTAGCTCTAACAGGAACTATTAAATGTGTCAGAAAGACAAAGAGTCAATATAAAGCACATAAAACTTTACAGGATTTTTTTTCTTGAGAAATACAGTCTTATTCCTTTAAATAAAGGACTCTGGGAAGACTCTTGGCAGCTTAAACAACATATAAAAATACTCATTTTGCCAACATCGTGAACTTGCATTGACTTGAATCACAATGACCCATAATCTTTTGTCATATGGAAATTTAATCTCTATTAATCTACAACTACAAACAATATAATTCCATTACATAAATGAAATTTATTGACAAATGTGAGGTGTTTACTCATTAAATAGGCAGAAGAGTTTTATCAAGAAGGTCTAAACCAGATAAAATAAATTACTCTAAAGTAAAAGGGAATAATCTGTCATTATTGGATACTCTTTAAAACAAATTATTTTATTTTGTTTTATCGTATATCCTTTACAATATTTGTGTTTCCTTCCTTAATTTCATAAGAAATTCCTACATTCAGAGACCATTCTTAAAATTCATTTACTAAATACATCATCAATTTGACCTTAAAAAACGATTTTACGTGTCTGGAGAGTCCCATTTTAAAATTAAAACCAGCTGGGCACAGTAGTTCATAACTGTAATCCCAACACTTTGGGAGGACGAGGCAGGAGGATCACTGGATGTCAGAAATTTGAGGCCAACCTGAGCAATATAGTAAGCCCCTGTCTCTACAAAAAATGAAATAAATTAGTTTGGCCTGGAGGTGCGTGCCTGTAGTCCCACCTACTTGGGAGGCTGAGGTGGGAGGATTGTTCAAGCCCAGGGGTATAAGGCTGCATTAAGCTATGATCACACTACTGCACTCCAGACTGGGTGACAGAGTGAGACCTTGTCTCAAAAAACAACACCACCACCAACAACAAAAACCAAGAAACACGACTCCATTTTATTTTGATATTCTGTGACTACAAATAATTCTCTGAATTTCTACATGTTAATCATATAATAAAATTAATTTTTGTAGCGTAAAAATATGCTCTGGGAATTTTGGGTTAGAAAATACGTAGTATCTGAGCAATCACATAGTTTAGATCACTTATAATAAGAAATCTGGGGTCCAGAAAGATTCAGAGAGTAAATGCTTAAAATGTTGACTATTTCTGAAAATTATTTTAATAGCAAATTGTTCATAGAATTGATATATTACTTCAGCTATGACAATATAATTTTAATCCAATCACATAAGGTAAATATAGAGCTCTTAAATAAAATGTATTACTATTGACTGATATATTTTATGTAATGAAATATACAATAAATGATTGACCTGACTGAAATAGATGTACTATATATTTTTGTTGCTTTAGTTTGTTTTCATTAGTGAGATATCACTTTAGAGTGGACTTCCCAAAGAAAGTGAATTACATTTAGGGCAGTGCAGCTCTAATGACCTGGTTACTTTGTCACCCATTCGAGAGAAGAGGCCTAATATCTCACAATCTAGAGATACAATATTACGTCAGACCTATTCCCTGTCTCTACTTCTACTTATTGTTTCTACTTTTGCCACTACTTTACCCTCTTTCTACACTTAACTTTATTGTACAGTCTATAATGACTCAGGGTGTCTGCTTACTTAACATGTGGTGTGTTTGTGTGTATTTAATCTCTGCCTTTGCCTTTGCTATAAACCGCTGTGTCAAGCCCAAACTTACACAGAAGACTTGATTGCTTCTTTTATTCACTGCTGAGTAAAAGGCTTCTCCATTAGCCCAGCTCAAAGGCATGAGCCAACCTATAGATATCTACCTCTAAAACAGTACTCCACCTTTGTTCAGTAATCATTGGCCAGAGAAGCTCTTGATTTTTCTCTAGCATTATCTTCAGTCCAACCTTCAGCAAAGTTATCCCTGAATGACTTCATCTCCCCAGAGTATGCTTCTAACTGAACAAGAATGCAGATTTAACCTTCTGGATCCAGCTATCCAATCACCTGAAACTGACTAAATCAAGTTTCTTTTCACAGACAAAGAGTTTTCAAACATATCAGGATCTCAAATGTATCTCCACTTGCTTGGCAATGCCTGAAATTCCTGTATTACAGGACACAGCTTTTCAAATAACAATTGAAAGTATTAAAGTGCCAATTCTTGGCTGAGGTAATGCAAGGAGGTCAATTAGTCAGTCGTTCAACTATTCTAAAGGCTTGAGTTTTGATACTTTCCAGTTTCAGAGAAAAATTGGACACTGGCATTGGATGGGCAAACAAAAAAATAGAGATAGGGACAGATAACCTGTGAAGTATAGAAAAAAATGTAGAAAGGGAAGGCCAAGCCTCAGTGAATACAATTTTCAGTACTTAAGATATTTTTAAAAATTATTATTCTTTACTTCTAACTTTGTGCAAAAGGAGAGGAGTGATTTATAGAGTGTTTTTATTGTTTTTTCTCATACACATTCACACTCATGCTTACTTTAACAATGCTATTATGATCCTGCATGACTGCCAACAGTGGTTGACATGCTTTATGAAGTCTTTTTTTTTCTAACTCAACTGCATTGTAGAACGGTTTTATTACCTTGGGACTTGCAGGGCAGGAGCAAACTTTCACAATCCTGCCATAGAGATATGACAACTCTTAGGCTCTGTGCCACTGTTTAGTCCATAGGGACCCTAACAAACTCACATTCTTATAGGTCATTCTGATGAACCTCTAAAGTGATGAATTTTTGCTATAGGATCTAGGAAGAAAGAAAGAAATGGCATCCTAAATGTTTGACTATGGTGCCAGGGATGGATAGAGAGAGAGTTTTTTACTACCCCAGAAATTTTTTTCTGGAGTCTTGTTGATCTGATACAAAATAAAGGATATATTTACACATCTTGATTTCCTTACCCACTTAACATTCTTGGGGGACCCCTTGAGGTATTTGAGAAATGTGCCATTTAATGTTGTTCTAGCTAGATCTATTTGCTGGATAAAGCAAAAGCCTGTTCATTTTAGTGGGGCTCAGAGCAAAGAATGCCTCTCTAGCTGGTCTAAGGTACAGAACAAATATCTTTGCCAACTGATCCTTATAAAACAGCATATGCTGTGTTGCTTGAAGTGTCAGAGGCAGGTGGCAATGTGCAATCAAGCCTACTGTAAACCGTGAAAGAAGAATAGCTGATGAGGACCCAAGACTTCTGTAGCAAAGTCACGCCTGCTTTACCAAGTTTATTTTCTTCTTGAGAAGGAGCTCTGGATCAGCTCACAGAGGCTGAATCTTAGGCCCGGGGAACAATGTCCCGGGATATCTGACCCCAGCTGCTTGTCATGAACTGGATACAATCTATTTCTCCTAGCCGTAAAATGTGGTATACTCAGAAGCTCTTAAATATCAAGTGAAAACAGCACTGAGCCCAAGCAGGTTCTAAAGGCATTAGTAATTTGCATAGGCAGATAGCTCATACATCCAGAGTGCCTTACTCCTGCCAAATTACTTCCCCTTCTTCAAACCACATCTGTGGCTTGATGGGTAATTTCCTATAACAAATTAAATAGGGAAAAAAAAAAAAAAAAAAAAAAAAAGCTCAAACTGGAATTACAGAGAGCTTTGCCTTACAGCAAAAATGAACTACTATAGCATTACAGTCCCAAGGAGGACTCTTCAAGGTAAATGAGAAATAGAATCCTTCCACCAAGAGGGATTCAAGTAGGAAGGAACACTACTGATCTTTGGCTCCTAGAAATATTTACTCCCTTTAACTTATCTGACACTTTTCTCCTTTCTCTTTTTGTCTTCCTCTCACATTTCTAGCCATCCCATCCCTGTCCTTTCTGAAGACCAGTCCTCCTCCCCATAGCCATTACTGAGTTCATCAGCTTTAGTTCTAAATTATCTTTTCCTTCCATCATACATTTCCATCCACATACATTCAAAGTAGACAATTTTACATGACTTCACTTGTCATAAACACAATGATGACACTTTCATTTATATCTTTAGCCTAGGACTCTGAGCTCCAGATCTACATACATTTTTCATTATGGAAAAATACATATAACATAAAATTTACCGTTTTCACCACTTTGAAGCATATAGTTCAGTGGCATTAAGCACATTTACATTGTTGTGCAACCATCAGCAACATCCATCTCCAGCACTTTAAAAAATCTTCCCAAACTGAAACTCCATACCCATGAAATAACGCCCTTCCAGCCCCTAACAACCACCATCCTACTTTCTGCCTCTACAAATTTGCCTGTTCTAGGTTCTTCAGATAAGTGGAATCATACAATATTTGCTCTTTAGTATCTAGCTTATTTCACAAAGCACAATGTTTTTAAGGTTCTTCCATGTTGTAGCAAGAATCAGAATCTTATTCCTTTTTAAGGATGGATAATATTCAATTCTATATATACCACATTTTGTTTATCCATTTATCTGTTGATAGACATTTTTGTTGTTTCCACCTTTTTGGCTACTGCGAATAATGCTGCTGTGAGCATTAGTATACAATTATATGTTTGAGTCCCTGCGTTCCTGCTTTCAATTCCTTTGGTTATATATTCAGAAGTAAAATTTCTGGATCATATGGTAACTCTATGTTTTATTTTTTGAGGAACTTCCATATCATATGCTTTTGATATATTTACATGCCCCTTATATTTGAAAGTGACATAGACACTTCCAAATAAAATAAAATAAAATAAAATGTTTTGTCTTTCCTCTAAAACATAGTCTTCCATTAGTGTTCTCTTGGAGAATGGCACTGCCAAGCAGGCAGATAAGCAAACCAGAAAATAAGAAGTCACTTTTGATATAACCCTCTTTCTCACCTTTCGTATCATCATCTTGCCAGTTTTAACTCTGAAATATTTTTGAATTTATTTATTTCTATCTCTATCATCATTTATCTAGAAATAAACCTCATTATGGTTCATCTGATTATTTTAACAACCTCCTAACAGATTTATCTACATCCACTCTTACCTCCTTATTAGCACCGCTCCACAGTATGGTCAGAAAGTTCACATGTGATACGATTTTCTTCAGTTAAGAAAACACATCTGCAACAGCAGCAACAGTTAGAGTCAGTGTCTCATTAAGGTTATGGTAATCTACTGTTCTTCAAGTCCAGTAAATATTCTGTTACCCATCTGCTGAAAATGTTCAATAGTTTAATAACGTTAGGATAAAGAGCACGATTCTTAATCTGGCCTGCAAGGTCCTGCATGATATGGCCTCCACTTTTTCTGCTTTTCCTACTTTTCCTAAGCTTTATTTCTCACAAACCCCTGCCTCATTTTCTGATCTCCCACCATACTAAGCTTCCTTGGGTTTTCAATTAATTATTTCCTACTTCAAACAGGACCACAGTGAACAATATTCTCTCCAACTGGGAAACTATCCTCCATTCCTCATCACCACATGGAAGCTATCCTTTACTTCTAAGATCAGGTGAAACTCCTCTCACAGGCTCTCAATACATTTCTCTTTTTCTTAGCTTAACATAGAGATATTTCTACATTTTATTTGTTTGGGGTTTTGATTAAAATATATTTTTCCTATTAGAAAATAATCATCAGGAGTGCATCAACCATGTATACTTTTTCAAAATTTTATATGTCTAACAGGTAGAATAGTTACTGGCGCAGAGTGAATGAATATTCAGTGTTTGTGGGATGAAGGAATGAATCTGTTTATGTCTCTGTGTTCCTCACCAGAATTCAACTGCCTTTATCAGAGAAGAGCCAGCCATTGACTTATTCACCTTGGCATCTCCAGCATCTGGCATATTTAGGGCTGAACAGAACACCATAATTTCAATTTCAACAGGGTCTTTCGAATTAGCCATGAGCATACCCTTGTCAACAGTTAGGTTTCTGCTCCTCTCATAACAAGGAAAATCCTACAAACTACATCCCTTTTCCTTTGTAGAGTAGTTGGCTCTCTCTTCTTTTTTCTGGAGGAAGAAGACAGCATTTGTTTAAGCAAAAAATTAAGATAAGCAAAGAAAAGTTTGGAGAGAGCTGGTAAAGAGAGCCAGTCTAGGCAAACTTGTCCCGGGGGGATGCAAACTACTTCTAGTTGTCTCAATTTGTTGAAATAGAGAAAAATGCATGCACAAAATCGATAGATGAATACTGAATGCCAAGAGCTACAATAATTTTCTCCAGTTAAGAAAACACATCCACAACAGCAGCAACAGTTAGAGTCATTGCCTCATTAATGTTATGTTAATCTACTGCTTTTCTTCAAGTCCCATAAACATTCTGTGCTGACCAAACTGTGCTGACAATGACCACTCCTACTTATTTGGACTCTTTCTAGGTGGTTCTAATCTCTGCTCTTCCTCCAGGGATGTCTTACTCACTATTTTGGCAGAAAACATGAGGTTAAAAGGCTTTTATTCGAAATGTCGTAAGGTAACACAGTTCCATTGTTAAGATTCTAATATTGTATAAGTAGACATGCATTTATTCATATATACATATATACATACACAAATACTTAAACTCCATATGAGACCATGTAAATTCTTATTGAAACTTCCTTTGAAATTTCAGCACTTTAAATTGCTATTCAAGACTATAGTGACATATGTGTCTTCAAAAATTAGTATTAATCAATGCCTTTTATGATTGTACCTGAAATATTTGGATTTCCCTGCCTCAGCACCTAGGACTCAGGTGAATAAGTATAAGTTACTATTAGAAGCCTACAAAGAGATACAGAGTACTCAATTGTGGTGTTACAGGGGAGACTTTAGTGGAATTGAGAACTCAGATTGCTCTAGGCTTGGGAACTGACTCAAGATTAGAAATGGGGTGATAAACTGTGACTTTCATGTTGGCTTAAGGCAGGACTAAAGTTTTGTTTTCTTTTGCTCTACATTTAATTATGCAAATTAAACCAGAACTTAAGGTATTTTATGATTAATTAAGCATCGCCAGAGATCCTTGCAAGTCACAGCCTCCCGTGGCAGCGGATTACTCTGCTTTCTGTGCTACCTGCTGTGATAACCATGTCCACTTTGTTTCTAGTGGTTTACTGTGCTCTACAACCTTATGATCCCACGAAGCTCAGAAGACAGTCAAATTGCATTTCATCCTACCAGCATCCCTGGCCTAAAGCCAATAAAGCACTCTTTAAATCTTTGTGTTGTCATCACCTATGTCTTTCTCAAGGCCTTGGTGAAGCAAGACTCTTTAGGTTTGAGAGTGGCTATGTGAGTCACACAGCATTCTTACTCTTAAAGAATTTAACAGACACATGAAAAAGTGCTCATCATCACTCGTCATCAGAGAAATGCAAATCAAAACCACAATGAGATACCATCTCACACCAGTTAGAATGGCAATCATTCAAAAGTCAGGAAACAACAGGTGCTAGAGAGGATGTGGAGAAATAGGAACACTTTTACACTGTTGGTGGGATTGTAAACTAGTTCAACCATTATGGAAAACAGTATGGCAATTCCTCAAGGATCTAGAACTAGATGTACCATATGACCCAGCCATCCCACTACTGGGTATATACCCAAAGGATTATAAATCATGCTGCTATAAAGACACATGCACACGTATGTTTATTGCAGCACTATTCACAATAGCAAAGACTTGGAATCAACCCAAATGTCCATCAGTGACAGACTGGATTAAGAAAATGTGGCACATATAAACCATGGAATACTATGCAGCCGTAAAAAAGGATGAGTTTGCGTCCTTTGTAGGGACATGGATGCAGCTGGAAACCATCATTCTTAGCAAACTATCACAAGAACAGAAAACCAAACACCGCATGTTCTCACTCATAGGTGGGAACTGAACAATGAGATCACTTGGACTGGGGAAAGGGAACATCACACACCGGGGCCCATCATGGGGAGGGGGGAGGGGGGAGGGATTGCACTGGGAGTTATACCTGATGTAAATGACGAGTTGATGGGTGCTGATGAGTTGATGGGTGCAGCACACCAACATGGCACAAGTATACATATGTAACAAACCTGCATGTTATGCACATGTACCCTAGAACTTAAAGTATAATAATAATAAAAAAAAAAGAATTTACCTTCTATACTATGTCAATATGATTCAAAGTGCTTAACATAATGACATCCAAGTTTGCACTAGTCAACTAGAAAACCATTAAAGTTTCAGCCAGGTAACCAACTAGCACATTGGATACATACCTTCTACTAAATTAATACATGTAAAATAATCAGTCTGGTTTAGAAATACATTACACCTTCCCTTGTCTGCCAATTTCACAATCTGTTTTCATGATTATTTGCCAAAATTTTTACAATGTTTTTTAGTAAACTCCTTCAAATAGTTTTGCTTGAATGCTTCTTTTAACTATTTTTGCTCTATACTTCAGTATCTCTCCCCACCAGGTCATGTTGAATTTGGATGTTGACTCCCAGTCAAGCAACCATTGTGACAAAAAGGGACATGTTATCTTCCTCAACTAAGAGATGGGAGACAGTTTATGGAGGCAAAGGTGATATAATGGAATTTTAGAGAGTGTTTTGGATATTCCAATTCTTCTGTGTCTTCTAAACCTAACTATTACATTTACTAAAATATTACTCTTTTTCAGGTCTGGATTCCAAATTTCACATTTTTAGAGTTTGACTTTAAATGATAAAAAAATTACTTGGAACAAGGAAGAATCACATGGAATATTCATAAAAGCAATTCCATTTTTGTTCTCTTCAGTACCTATAAGTGAGTGTAGTTCACTTTCCATTGGATGTTAAAAAGGGCAGGTCCCTTGATTTCTCAGCTTACTCTTAAAAAGCAGAAAGTCCTATGTTCACACTAAGTCACAAATAAAGCCTCAATTCTGAATTGAGACTACCCGATCCAAAATACTGTTCAATCCTTTCATCTCAATTTGTAGATAAATTTTCTTTGACCTTTCTACAACCGCGGCCTGCTGCAAGTGGAAACCTGTAATTTGAAAAAAGGGAATATGGGTGGCATCATTTTCTCTCCCTGCCTAACATTTCTACTCCACCTTTGGATTCCTGAATCCCTGCCAATGTCAAAGCATTGGGAGAGACAAACAGTGAGGGAAATAGGAAAGTTCTCTCCTGACTGACATTATTGTACAATGGCTTCATGCTCTCTGAACACGAACATGAGAAAGTCAGTGTGCACATCTTTATAGATTTTTCAGAGGTACTAACTACTGCTGGGCTCTCTATCTCTCATTGGCAGAGGTGATGCATTCTATTTCTCCAGCTTCTATTCAACCTTTAGACCCTAGTTTTCTAGTATTTTGCTTTTTCTAATTTTGTCTAGGCAGAAAAAGCCCACAAAATTAGTATTATTGACCAATATGAATTTTATTTTTACTACAAATAGGCAGAGGGGGTACAATAAGTAAAATAAATACCGTCTATCAGTATTTATTTTTGAAATGTAACAAGTTACACTCATATACACTTTCACACTTCCTTTAATCTCTTAATAATGACAGGTCTGTATTCCAGTTTTACAGAAAATTAAACTGTTAAACTGAGGCATAAGAAAGTTAGCTTGCCAAATGTCACTTAACATAATAAGTGGGAAAGTATGTCTGACATAAATACCCATGCTTTTAACTACTATGCTATTCTAATTCACTAAACCAATAATTAATTTGATTCTGATAATCATCCATATTTGTAAAAGTTTGGAAATGTGTGGGCTACGGTGGGTGATTAAAGGGTGATTAACCCCATGAATACATACATGTACTATATTCCCATAAAATAAAAAGTAAAGAAATGAAAGTGACTAAACGCCCCGGGGCAAGCTGCCTGGTCTGGTATTTCAAATCTTCTACTTTCTAGCTGTGCAAACTTGGACAATATACTTAAACACTGTGCCTTAGCTACCTTATCCATAAAACATTGATACACATACACTATTGTATTTTATGAAGGGTTGTTATGAAAAATAAATGAATTAATACATGTGAAGTACTCAGAAAAGTGCTTGACATATACATGTAGTATATGTGGTTGTGTGTATGTATGTGTATATATACATATATATTTATATGTATATAGTATGCATATTATTTATATATAATACATACATATATACATACATACACACAACCACATATATACACATATATGTATATTATATATGGATATATATGTGCATGTATACATGTATGTGCACTTATACATACATATGTATATATAAGTTAGCTCAGAAAGTTTTCTACACATAGAAAGATTCAGTAGAGGTTACAAATTATTATTATCCTTACTAATATTATACCTAACCCCAAATCTTTTTTTTTTTTTGAGATGGAGTCTCATTCTGTCACCCAGATTGGAGTGCAGTGGCACTATCTCGGCTCACTGTAACCTCCGCCTCCCGGGTTCAAGCGATTCTCGTGCCTCAGCCTCCTGAGTAGCTGGGACTACAGGCACCCACCACCATGCTGGCTAATTTTTGTATTTTTAGTAGAGATGGGGTTTCGCCATGTTGGCCAGGCTGGTCTTGAACTCCTGACCTCAAGTAATCTGCCCGCCTCAGCCTCCCAAAATGCTGGGATTATAGGCATTAGCCACTGTGCCTGGTCCTCAAATTTTATCTAAAATTCAGGTTGATATTTGGATTCATTAGAAGTTTTCAGAAAACAAAGTATAATAATATAAATTTAACATAAATATTTAAAAATACTTCCTAGTCAGCTTGCTTTAGGAGTAGTGTGTGCATATTACTGTGTGTGAGTGTGTATTTGTGTGTGTGTATGTGTGTGGCGGGGGTGGGATGATAAAGTTACCCAAAACTTCTTCAGGGCTTGTGGGGACTCTGATAGGCCTCAACTGTGCATTTAAGTGAAGATGTCCTAAGGAGAAATTTCATCTTTCTTCAATCTAAAATAGTATAGCAGCAGTTGCTAGCTTTGTAACTAATTCAAATAATATGCAGACATTTTTTTCTTATCACTCCAACTGGAAATTCAAATTTGACACGTGAAAAGGCAATGTGAGAGATTTTGAGCAAATAACTGTGAATTACACTTTATCTGAAATTGAGGGATTTTATTTATCAAATATAAAGGTTTGCCCTGTAGTTGTCTTGGCCACAAGTCTTCAGACTGCATTAGTAAGAAATAACTTTTTGCCAACCTCGTTTATTCCTGCTATAGGTGAAGGCCATTTTCTCAAAGTGATTAACTGGCAGTAGAACTCAATCCATTTATCCTTCTTAGGCTTTCCTATTGTAATGCATTGCAATACTCGCCTCTCTCTGTGAAGCTACAAAGAGGCAATGGCTGTGAAACCTTGAAGGTGGAGTTTCTTAAAATGAAAGTCTAAGACCTAATGAAATTGTTCCAACATTATGTTGGGAAGGTGTAGGAAAACGTAGTGTTCTTCATCTTCTTGAGTGGTATGCTTGGCAAATGTTGTATTTTAACTGATGGCAAGCCAGGGAAAATGATGCGAATGTCACTGAATAATTAATTAGTATAGCCAAAGGAATGTTTAAAAACGATTACCCAAATAGCCCAGGCCCTGTGCTTGGCATTACCTCAGTCCCTTGACTACCTTTAGATAAGCTGATCTGTACAAACTGGTGCGCTCATAGAACATTTCCATCCTAATAATATTGACAGATCATTTTACAGCAAATATCTTTGCTTAGAAGCAAGCACTGTTTGATATAGACTCTTTATATATGTGAAAGTTGCTTTGATATATTTCAGCATGCTTCTCTCTAGTTTGTCAGTTTCTAACATTGTATACAGAATTTTGTTTTCGGATGGTATTTTCATTCTGAAGATTTTCATCCTATATTAAGATAGGCTGTTTATGAACTTAGTTAAAACCACTTTTAGTATAGCCTGTAAATTTCAATACTTCATACTGGGTTCACTGTTTTAAAATTGACATGCTTTGAGATTTCAGTGAACTCAATTCATGACTTATTTTGAAAATGATGCTCCCTAAATATATTAATACTACTGAGTAATTCTGTATTTCAGTTAGAATTATTTTAGTTGAAAGTGACAGAAAACACAGACAAAATTATATTTAGCAAATGGGAATGCACAGTCCAAGAAGCTCTGAAGACCAGGTATGGCTTTTTAAGATCTCAAAAGTATCTCTGGGTCTTGGATTTCTTCTGTCTCTTGGTTCTTCTTCCTCTGGATTGACATCATTGAAAGTAGGTTTTTATCTGACTGAGGATGGAAAACTATTATCAAAAGAAAGTGGAATCAATGCCGGACAGATAAAAATGTTCACTATAATATTTAGAAATCGATTCTTCTTGTGTATTCAAGAACGCTTCCCCTTTAAGGATGTGAATTTGGAATATGGCAGAGAAGAGAGTCCTAAGCTTTAAAGCATGTTAGAAATTGCTCATAAAGCATTCTTACTAATGTCACAGGAAGTATTACTTAATAGTACTTAAGCATTTAGTAAATTAAATGAGAAATACATAGCAGTATTTGAGGCAGAATAAAGATGAATTTGGTGAAAAAATAAAAGTTATCAGAAAAACCAGAAGGTTTATTTTTTAACAGTTACCAGAATGTATGTAGCAAGGTACTCAGTAGCAACCAATTACTGGTAGAATTTACCCTGTTATTGTGGTAGGCACAAATTAGTATGACCACCTAGATTACAGATTGTTAAGTGGCCATGTCTGTGATTATGGTAACATAGCAAAATCCTCTGTGTTTTGGACAAAGAACATAACCCATATTGGGTAATCTCAGAACCTCATACCACCCCCTCCTCAGTGTGTTTGACCTAAAGAATGGACACAGGACCTGTTTTAGTCTATTTATGTTGCTATAAAGGAATGCCTAATGTTGAGTAATCAATAAAAGAGATTTACCTGGCTCACAGTTCTGCAGACTATACAAGAAGCATGGCACCAGCATCTGTTTTTGATAAAGGCCCAAGACTGCTTCCACTTATGGCAGAAAGGGAAGGGAAGTGATGTCAGAGTGATGAGAGAGGAAGGAGAAGAGAGAGGGGAGGAGGTCAGGCTCTTTTCAATAACCAGTTCTTCCGGGAATTGAGTGAGAACTCACTCACTCCTAGGAGGACAACACAAACCCATTCATGAGGGATCCCTTCTCACAACCCAAACACCTCCCACCTGGTCCCCCACTCCAATGCTGGGGGATCAGATTTCAACATAAGACTTGTTGGGGCCAAACAAACTATGTCTAAACCATAGCAAGACCCAAGCTGGGTTATGTAGATTCTTTCCTTGATATTCTTTAAACAGTATTGAAAGAGCTAAACCAATCCCATCAGCACCCGTCACAACACTAAAAGGATGTAAGCTCAAAAGAGCCTGCAGCAACAACCCACTTCACGGGAAGATATTGTTTTGAGAGCATAATTTGGCACGTGAAGACAAGCAGAGATAGGAGATAGAGGGGAATGCCCCACAGCATTTTGCTTACTAATTTTGGTGCTCTTTCAGGCCAACTCCAACTCACCCTCCCCAGATAGTCCAGCCAATAAGCAGGACTTTAGCATAATTGAGTTCAGCTGTATGTTTGTTACTTGCAATCGGGGCCCTGACTGAACCAATCTCTTAGAAATAAATGAAAACATCAGGGAATATTTTAAGAAGCACTAAACAAACAAAAATAAAACCAAACAAAACTCAGGAAGTATGGTAGTCACAAACTAAAAAAAAATAGCACTATAAAACAAAGATTATGTAATTGAGATTAGAGAAATTTGTTTCTTCCTTTCTTTTTAGAAATACTGGGTAGCTTATTTAGACTAACCAAAACTGGGTAAGTAAATAATCATTCTCTGAGGAAAAAATATAATGGTAGAGCTCTGTGAATGAAGCTTGTCTTAGAAAGAGATTCTAACAGTCAGTGATAGTTTTGGGGATTGGAAAGGCCAAGACCAGGGATACTTTTCAACAGAAAGCTCCATAATATTTAAAAGTAATAAATGTTTTGTATTATTAATTTGGTAAGCATGCATCATTTTCCCTTTATTGTTTGACAATACCCACTTTTTATGATGGAGCGAGGCAACAAGAATATTATTATTTTAAAAGATAGGCATTTCTCATATTATCTTGTTTTGTAAAATTAGGAAATATAGACTATTCTATGTTATGCTCACATCCTATTGGGCCCTCTTTACTATCTGTGTGCACGTCTTTCCAGTGAGCTCTTCACTCCTATCAGCCAGTACCTCTGGCCGAAAAATCCCGTAGAATTTCTTTTCTTTTTTTTTTTTTGAGACGGAGTCTCACTCTGTGTCACCAGGCTGGAGTGCAGTGGCACAATCCCGGCTCACTGCAACCTCCACCTCCCGGGTTCAAGCGATTCTCCTGCTGGGATTACAGGCACCCACCACTATGCCTGGCTAATTTTTGTATTTTTAGTAGAGATGGGGTTTCACCATGTTGGCCAGGCTGGTCTCAAACTCCTGACCTCAGGTGATCCGCCCGCCTTGGCTTCCCAAAGTGCTGGGATTACAGGTGTGAGCTACAGCGCCTGGCCAGAATTGCTTTTTCTGAGTAGAGGAAACCAGAAGTGCCCAGTAATTTATGATCTCCCAGGCGATGTTCCTAACTAACTGACGGCTGGTCAGCTGTTTGCAGGGGTGTAAATATTCCAGCCCCTTTGCCCTCTGGTTGAGACAACTCTAGGTGTGGGCCACACTGTGTCCAGAAAATGGTAACTTTAAGACTAACTCAATGTTACCCTCTGTAGGACTTTGCTTGACATGCTTCTTTCTGGCATTTTGTTTTCCTCTTTCCTATTTCTTTCCCATTCACCTACCGTTTTTTCTCATTGTTCGTTTGCTTGTTTGATTTCCCTTACAAAGACTACCTGATAAGCCACTTTCATACAAATCCTCATCTTCAGGTCTGTTTTTGAAAAACCACACTGAGTACAGGATGCATCCTATATGCTGACAAACAGGTTAGCTGGCAGGATGCATGTAGAATTAAGTCTTATTTCATTTTTTTCTCATTTCTATAGGCTATTTGTCCCTGGTAGAGATACTTTTTCCCCATGCCCAGCAATCTTGTGATTTGCATATTGGTAAAAATGCAGTGATGGGTTACGTGGCAAGGGGCCTTTCCTTGCTTGGGAAGAAGACTTACTGACTGGAACTACGTCTTTATCTTGAAAGCCTTCAGAACCACAGCCATCACATTAAGAAGGAGCACTCTAGACTGATAACGTATGCCTTGCAACTCTATTCTTTATTAGTGAAAGGACATCATAGTTTCTATCAATTCAATTTGTAAACTTGAGATCTAATTCATGCTATAGAAGTCTGTATCTTTTCTATGTAAAATAACAAAATAGCAATATTTGAAATGAAACGTGATAAATTAATCAGTACGGTAATGATTATTCAAGAAAAGAATTACTGGGAATTATCTTTCATAACGTAAAATGCTCACAGAAGAGTAAAGATGATTTGCTTTCTATTTTTAAGTATCATGAGAAACAGATATTCTCTTTTTCAATCTTCCTTATTATTTAGTATTTTTAAACAAAGCCATAACTCCAAATAACTGCTTACTAACAACATATTTGAGTCAGCCAGAATTTGATTTGCTCAAGCTGACTTTGACTTTTGTGGCTTCTAGTTTGTCTTTGTTCTCTCACAGTTACACATAAGCTATCTAGTACTGTGTCCTTCTCTGCCTGAATCTCCTTGCTTTTATAAAACAGACTTCTAAAACCACTGTTTGACTTATTTTTCCCAAAATAAATCTTACTTTTAGCTTTATTTTTGCTTAGTACATTTCTTTATTTATTTGGGGGTTATTAAAAAGATGGTTTGCAGATTTACTCATTGAACTTCCTGTGCAACCTAACCTAGTTGTAGCTTAACAAGAAAAGATGTGTTTCTACTTATTCTTAATAATCAAAGGATTAAAAACAAAATAAACAATAAACCAATCACTTACAGAATGAAAATCAGTAGTTCAATATCTGTTATCTGTCAGATGAAATCTGCAACATTTTTTATGGGTTACCTTGTATCATTCCTTTAACACTGCCCTCCCCACCCCTTCCTTTACTCTCCCTCCCCACACACATATCATGAACTTTTTAATTGTAAAGGCTCACTATTCCAAGTGTGGTTCTTGAACCAGCAGTATCTGAAAGTATCATTAAGAAGCTGGTTCAAAGTTCAAAATCTTTGGTCCTTACCTAGACATACTAAATCAGAATCTTCATTTCAACAGGTTTCTTCCATTGATTCATATGTACATTAAAGTTTGAAAAGCACTGGTCTAAAGGACAGGGTCTAGTCTTCACTGTGGAAACCAGTGAGCCCCTTTAATCTCTTGTGTGGATAATATGTTACAATGAAAGGAAATAGCACTGGACTTGTATTAATTTTAAAATGGCATTAAAGCGTAAATATGCCATAGAGATAAAAGATGGTACATGATGAAAACAATTCTGTTACAAATTGTCCAGGGTTTTTGCCTTACATCACAGAAGCATAGAAAACAAAATTATCTTTTAAACCAGAATTCAAAAAAATTATAATCTTTCAATTGCTTATATAGCACATTCTACAAAATAATATTGAAAAACAAATATGCTGTGTTAAAGGCAGGTTTTTCTGAGTTAGAAAGATCTAAGTTATTCAGCCTATCTTGACACTTTTACACCATAGAATATTTTCCATCCAGGCTAAAATGTGGTATCTGTTACTTGGATAGATCTGACCTAAAATCATGTAAGCTGTTTACTTGTAAGGTTAAATAGCTATTTCTTATACTATAATATAAAGTAGTAAGTGTCTCTTATAGCAACCACATGTATTCAAATATAATATTGGCCTTTCCAGAAGAAACATTTGTGAAATAAACCTCCCAATTTTCTCTGAGGTTCCTTATTAAATAAGAACTGTATTTGCTTTATTGTCTAAAATGTTAGAGGCTTTGCAGAGGTTGCATACAATTTAAGAAAAGACTGGTTTCTTATTTTTACTGCAAACTTGAATAACTAAGTAATATTGTAAACATACACAATTTTAATATTTGTTTTAAGAGGAAATTAAAGTCAGAGCACAATAAAATATAACTATTGATGAAAGAAGTTATCACTAGTTTTTATTACAATTTAATTATTTGGAAAACATGATGCATGAGCTTTTATTTCTTAATAGTACATATACAGGTATATGTCAGATATATTGCAGGTTAGGTTCCAGATGACTACAACAAAGCGAATATCAAAATAAAGCAAGTTACATAGACTTTTTGGCTTTCTAGTGCATATAAAAGTTATGTTTACACTACACTGTAGGCTATTAAGTGTGCGGTAAGTAGCATTATGTCTAAAAAATGTACATACCTTAATTAAAAATAATGTATTGCTAAATCAGTGCTAATGATCATCTGAGCCCTCAGCGAGTCATGATCTTTTTGCTGGTGGAGGGTCTTGCCTTGATACCGATGACTACTGACTAATTAGGGTGGTGGTTCCTGAAGGCTGGGGTGGCTATGGTAATTTCTTAAAATAAGACAACAAAGAAGTTTGCCATGTTGATTGACTCTTCATTTTACAAAAGATTTCTCTGTAGCATGTGATGCTGTTTGATAGCATTTTATCCACTGTAGAACTTCTTTCAAAATTGGAGCCAATACTCTCAAGCCCTGGCATTACTTTAACAGCTAAATTTGTGTAATATTCTAAAGTCTTTGCTATCATTTCAACAATGTTTAGCCATCTTCCAGGAATAGATTCCATCTCAAGAAATCACTTTCTTTGCTCATCCATAATAAGTAATTCTTCATCCATTAAAGTTTTATGATGAAATTGCAGCAATTCAGTCACATCTTCAGGCTCCACTTCTAATTCGTGTTCTTTCTATTTCCACCACATCTGTAGTGACTTCCTCCAATGAAATCTTAAACCCCATGAAGTCATCTATCAAGGTTAGAATCAATTTCTTTTAAATTTTTTGGTAACGTTGATATTTTTAAATCCTCCTATGACTTACAAATACTTTTAATGACATCTAGAATGGCGAATCCTTTCCAGAATGATTTCAATTTGCTTTGCCCAGATTTATCAGAGGAATAACTATCTATGGAAGCCATAGCATTATAAAATATATTTCTTAAGTAATAAGAATTGAAAGTCAAAATTACCCCTTGATCTATAGGCTGCAGAATGGGTGTTGTTAGCAGGTATGAGAACAATGTTAATCTTTTTGTATATTTCCATCAGAGCTCTTGGGTAACCAAGTGCATTGTCAGTGAGCAGTAATGTTTTGAGAGAAATCTTGTTTTCTGAGTAGTAGTCTCAACGGTGGGCTTAAAATATTTAGTAAACCATTCTGTAAATAGATGTTGTATCATGCAGGCTTTTTTTTTTCTATTTATAGGGCACAGGCAGAGTAAATTTAGCAGAATTCTTACAGGCTCTAAGATCTTAGGAATGGTAAATGAATTCCGGCTTTAACTTAAAGTCATCAACTGCCTTAGCCCCTAACAAGGGAATCAATATGTTCTTTGAAGCTTTGAAGCCAAGAATTGACTTATTCTCTCTGGCTATCAATATCCTACATGGCCTCTTCTTCCAGTAGAAGGCTGTTTAATTTACATCAAAAAATTTTTGTTGAGTGTAGCCACCTTCATCAATTATTTTAGCTGGATCTTCTGGATAACTTGCTGCAGCTTCTCCATCAACACTTGCTATTTCACGTTGCACTTTTTATGTTACAGAGATGGCTTCTTTCCTTGAACCTCATGAACTAACCTCTGTTACCTTCCAACTTATCTTCTTCAAGTTCATCACCTCTCAACCTTCACAGAATTGAAGAGCGTTAAAGCCTTGGTCTGTATTAGGCTTTGGCTTAAGGGAATGTTGCGGCTGGTTTGATCTTTCCAGACCACTCAAACTTTCTCCATATCAGCACTGAGGTTTTTCCCCTTTCTTATTGATATGTTCACTAGAGTAGCAGTTTTAATTTCCTTCAATACCTTTTCCCCTGCATTTACAACTTGTCTGACTGTTTGGCAAAAGAGGCCTAGGTTTTGGCCTATCTCAGCTTTTGAAATGCCTTCCTCACTAAGTTTGCTCATTTCTAGCTTATGACTTAAAATGAGAGACATGTGATTCTTCCTTTCACTTGAACACTTAGAGGCCATTGTAGGGTTATTAATTAGCCTAATTTCACCTAGGCACGGTGGCTCACACCTGTAATCCCAACACTTTGGGAGGCCGAGGCAAGTGGATCACCTGAGGTCGGGGGTTTGAGACCAGTCTGACCAATATGGTGAAACTCCATCTCTACTAAAAAAAAAAAAAATATATATATATATATATAAATACAAAAATTAGCCAGATGTGGTGGCACACACCTGTAGTGCCAGCTACTCGGGAGGCTGAGGCAGGAGAATTTCTTGAATCTGGGAGGTGGCGGTTGCAGTGAGCCAAGATCATGTCACTGGCCTCCAGCCTGGGTGACAGAACAAGACTTCATCTCAAAAAATATAATATAATATGATATAATATAATATAATATAATATAATATAATATAATATAATATAATATAATATACCGAATTTCAACATCGTTGTGTCTCAGGGAGTAGGAAGGCCCAAGGAGAGAGAGAGATAGGGGGAATAGCTGGTTGATGGAGCAGTCAGAACACACACAATATTTATCTATCAAGTTTACTGTCTTATATTATTGTGTGTGGCACCCCAAAACAATTACAATAGTAACATCTCGTATCACCGATAGCAGATCACCACAATAGATACAATAAAAATGAAAAAATTTAAAATATTATGAGAATTGCCAAAATGTGGCACAGAGACACAAAGTGAGTCCATGCTGTTGGAAAATGGCACCTACTTACTTGTTTAATGCAGAATTGCCATCATTCTTCAATTTGTAAAAAATATAAAACGAAACAAAAGCTCTCACAATATCTTCCAAGTGCAATAAAACAAAGCACTATAAAATGAGTTATGTCTATATACAGAGAATCCTTCCCTTTAATGAGTTTTGGTTGTTGTTATATTTTCTTTAATTGCATTACTTTCACTGTATGGGATACCATTGTGAACTGCTGGTAGATTGCCACTGTCTGCTATGATTTATTTTATTCTATGTCTTGAAGCTCAGGTGACCAAAATTATTTTCATGTGCCATTCGCTAATATTACTTTAACAAATATTGCAATACCTATTACATGAAGAATGTAAGTTTGATAATAGGAATGCAATAGGAAATAAAATATCTCTACCCACAACTCATATTCTAATTGGAGATGAAGGTCAAGTAAAAATATAATTATTTTTATATATTAGAATCCTTGAATCATCATAGGCAAATATGAAAGGTACACTGAACTTCTGTGCATCAGATCAATTTTTTATTGCCTTATTCTCTGCAACACAAGGTTAGGAATAATCTCCTAACACTCTTATATGGGTCACCTGGATTATAAATTTACATGGCTATTTTGTAAGATATTTGGCCACTTCACAAGTGTTTTGAAGTAAGTGTTAAATCATTTATTTTGAAACAACAGTTCCACACCTAGGAATTTCTATAGATAACAATTACACGTGTGCACAAAGAGATACGTAAAAGAATATTCACTCCAGTATTGTTTGTGATAAAGAGAAAATGTCACAGCTACATAATGCTGTGCTACCATTAAGATGATGTTGTAGAACATATTTAATGGCATTGAAAGGTATAAATAATATATTAAATGATAAATTTACAAAAGAAAGTGGATAACATTATCTCTCTTTTGAAAGAAAATATATGTGTATGGATGTGTCCAGAAAATTTCAAACAACATATGTATCAAAATACCTCTAGATGGTAATATTGAGAAAAAAATGGGAAAAATTTCCTATTTTCTTTTATATATAAGTGCATATATATTCTTCCTAAGAATAAATAGACTAATTTTTATGATTTGATACTTCGTAGAGGGCATTTTGTTTCATATTTATCCCTATGGATGAATTCTAAAATTATTTATAGATCATCTCCTGCACAGAGGCAAATCTTTACAGACATAATGTCTATATTTTTCTATCTCTTGCTCTTCTTTCTTCACTTGCTACACCTCTCCTCTGATGCTATCATCCCAAGAATGGATTATAATATTTATCCCCAAATGTCCTAAATATTTCATTGAAGTATTTTGAAATTGCCAAAATTTGAAAATATTTATTGATTCTATTTCCAGTATATTTAAAACATTCCCATATCTGGTCCCATTGCATTTTATTTTCCCAAATTGTCTTAGCTAAAAAAACACTAAGTTTATTTCAGTATAAGAAAAACTGAGTCTCATATAAGTTTCCAGACATCCCAGGAAGTGCAGGAAGTGGTTATTTACTCAAAATCTTCACAGTATTTTTGTGACTCTCTTGCCACAGCATGAGTGAAATATTTCTCACTGATATTTTCCTCTATCATGTGAGAAAGGCGTATTACTATTTCTCTGTATGCAGGACATATTTTTTCAATGTAAACTTCGGTGGTTAATGAAACTTGCTCATTCCATTTTCTTAAAAGCTAAGCACTTTTAAATATTTTTCATGATTCTCATTATGATTTACTGTATCTAAATATTCTTTTTAAATCCAGTAATAATATAGACTTAGGTACCATTAAGTTAACAAGCATATATTAATCCCCTACTACAAGATAGCATAATATCAGGAACATTGGGAAAACAAAGAAATATGAAAAAAAGAAAACACTGGATTAGAGCTCTGAGAGGTCATCAAGGTGGCTGACTAGAAGCAACCAACACTCATCTCTACAAAGAAGTACCACAACAACAGATCGATAACCACAAGTCAAATGGAAGGTCTAGCGAACACTGGAATTCACCAAGAAAGTGACAAAGACCCTCCGAGGCACAGAAATGTAAGATGGCAGCATAGAGAAGGGAAGCAGCCAACCAGGATTAGCTCAAAGTCAACAAACTGCTCATTTTGGGGAAAACTTAAACTGTAGATCTCCAGCAATCCACATTTCTACCACAGATGCCTGCAATCCTAATTAGAGGGGAGCCCCTCAGTAGTCACAAGCCCTGAACTTATTATAGAGAGCTCCCTAGAGTCCACATGACTACATTATCCCAGACAGGGAATTCACACTGGGTCCGACTCACACCCCAGAACCCAGGCTGCAGCAGCACAGTGCCATTTTGAGAGCAAAGCCACCACCAGGTGACATCATGCTCTGGGCCAAATAGCCTAGGTCCACACTGACATCTTCCTACATCCACCCAGAGGGCTACAGTATAACAAAACCAGCTGGAATCAATAATGCTGCTGTGTCCCCAACATCTGAACCCATTCTGTTTATTACATGACAGAAAGGAGGATGTTTGGCACGTCAGGGAGGCTGCCCTCAGGATATAGGGAACTAAAGCACATGCTCCCCAGAACCTGAGACTTGCCTGCCTGGGGCAGCAGCCACTGACATTGACCCGGCCCAGTCCAGCAGCAGAACCACCCTACATCTGTGCACTGCCCAGAAGACCAAGGACTGGTCCACCTAAGGCCCAATCCCTCCATTACCGGTGCCCACGTGCACTAACCAGTGGCCTGAGGGCTGCACATGTGACATACCCATCCCCAGAAAAATCACTCCACAGCCTCCACAGGAAAACCATACCCTGAGCCACTGAGGGATTCACAGTAAGCAATGTTAATTACAACTGAAGAAATCACACAGAGACTACACTACTTCAGGCACTAGAACCCAGAGCCCAAGCATCCTACCCAACTGACGCTACAGACAAATCTACAAAAAAACAAAAACAACCAACCAAACAAACAAAAAACCACCTCCTCCTCTATAAGCTACTTAATAAAACTAGAAGAAGCAACTGTTAAACTAGATACACAGATATCAACATAGGGATAGGCTGGGCATTGTGGCTCACGCCTGTAATCTCAGCACTTTGGGAGGCGGAGATAGGTGGATCACCTGAGGTCAGGAGTTCGTGATCAGCCTGGTCAACATGGTGAAACCCCATCTCTACTAAAAATACAAAAATTTAGTTGGGCATGATGGTGGGTGCCTGTAATCCCAGCTACTTGGGAGGCTGAGGCAGGAGAATCACTTGAACCCAGGAGGCGGAGGTTGCAGTGAGCTGAGATCGTGCCATTGCACTTCAGCATGGGCAACAAGAGCAAAACTCCGTCTCAAAAGAAACAAACAAACAAATAACATAGGGACACCAGAAACATAAAAAAGTAAGGAAACATGCCACCTCCAAAGAAAGACAATAATTCTCCAGCAACAGATCTTAAAGAAAAGGACATATATTAAATGACTGAAAAGAAATCCAACGTTATGATTTTTTAAAACTCAGTGAGATACAAGAGAACACAGAGAGACAATACAAAGAAATCAGAAAAACAATTCATGATCTAAATGAGAAATTCAACAAAGAGATAGATACTAAAAAGAACCAAATAGAAATCTTGAAACTGAAGAATTCAGTGAATGAAATTAAAAATAGAACAGATAATTTTAACAATAGACTAGATCAAGCAGTAGATAAACATTCTGACCTTGAAGAAAGGTTTTTTGAAATAACCCAGTCAGACAAAAGAGGAAAAGAAATGAAGAGAGCTCATGTGACATATAGGATACAATTAAGCGAGAAAACAGAGGGTCTTTTCTTCCCAAATATCACATTTCAAAGGGTGGTGATTGGCAGCAAGACATAAGCGAGTTTCCCTCTCTCACATATGTGAAAATCCATTCTATAGGAGGATGGAGGTAGGAGGTAATATGTGCGTGTACATGAACATGTGTGTGAATTCTCCTGACAAGATGTAGGTAAAAGCATAGTTTTTGTCTCAGATAATGACCCCTACCCCTAGCTCAGCAAGTTGATTTGTAATTGAGCTTTAGAGAGAGAGGAGCTTTAGGCAGAAAGACGAGGATGATCCTTTGATTTGCACAATGAATACATGAGTTTCATGTAATTGAGGTCTTCAGCTAAAGCAGTGCTCTTTAGGTACTCTGAGAAGCTACAATGTCAGCAACAGGAGATAACGACATAGGGTTCAGTATTAGCACAGCCAGGTGGGAGAACGTTCATTCTCTTGCACTGTTGCAGGCCATAAGCATTAGTGAAGGGACTTCAGGTGGAGAAATGGAAGGGGTACATTTGAGACTATCACTGGGGATATTCAAACATATCTCAGAGAGATCTAGGGGAAAGGAGTTGGAAGTTCAGCCTCAGCAGATGGGGGTGAGAATTATTAAAAACTGTGTTAATAATAGGATTACATTTTAATCCATCAGTTAATGAAGGCTGGGGAAACTTGCAGTTAGAATTAAATGCTTTCATTTCTTTCTCTAAACACTTTTGTAATATAGGTAGATTTTATCCCCATTTTTACAGGTAAAAACCAAATAAAATTGGCCCCTGTAGCATAAAATAACTTGACCAAGGTCATTCTGACTGTTACAAACCCAGTGTTGTTGTGCTGTTTGAATATAGTTGTGTAAAAGCTCATAATACTGCATTCCTTAAAAATAATTATTGAACATTTATTACATATGATGCTCTTTCCTCAACAGAACAAACACACTCAGCCATGCTCTCAGTTTCCTAGCATCCAGTTTGCATTTAGCAAGATTCCGAAATGCTTTTGGTGTAAGATAGGGGAAGTGGACCAAGTGTGAGATTCAGTACAATTTTTAATCTTAGAAAACATAACAGTGTCTATCTAAGAAAATGCTTATACATTTTTTCACATAAGCTACAAATAGACATTCATTTTGATATTTTAGTATTTCAATTTCTATGGCTACTAATCTTACCCCCAAATTAAACCTGTCTGTTCTCTGTGTATGGCTTAACCCTGGGGAAGAAACTTGTGACATGGAGTTTAAATTGATATCAGTGCCTATCATATTTAATTTTGCCCTGTTGTTTTCATGTGTAGTATAGAATGTTATGCTCTTTTAACAATTTGTGCTATTTACTAAGGCACACTTTAAACAATGAGGAACAATATGAAAATAATTTAGAATTAGCACTAGTCCTGTGGTACACACTTACTTTTCAGATTCAAGTAAACCTCTTCAGTTTTCTGAAAACAAATGTTGCAGAAAAAAGAAAATATGCAAAACTATGAAGCCAACACAAACATACACATATTCTAAGACCACATTGCTATGATTGCCAAGAAGGCAATAAAAAATGCACTGATTAGGGGTCTGCTTATATTTCTAGTGCCACTGGAACAATTAACTTTGTTCATTAAAGTTCTCTGTCATTATTACAGCCGTTTGTGGCTTTTGATTAATGGTATTTGATGTTACAAAACTACATCTGGGTGGTATATATATTTAATAAAATAGAATCAGTTATAATTTTTATATGTAATGTTTGTTGCCAAAGAAGAGGGTCTCCCTTGTTCTGAGGAATAATTATTGATCACAAAGGAACTATAAATGGAAATTTAATTCGTTATTTGGCCTATGGTTCTTCCTTGCTGAGGACATTATCCTTATTCTGTCTCATGTATAAATGGATTTTAAGGATGAGATGGCTTAGAAATGAATAGTATTATTTCAGCAGAATTTTTGTTATGCTCTATCCTTACTCATTATCATTATAATTATGATTGAAAATTATATCCCATATCTTTATAATCTCTTTACTAAATATAGAAATATTCTTTTAAACAAGGTAGACTAGAGTATTTGAGAAAAACTGCATAGTACTTAAAATCTCTTTAGGTGTCAATCATTGTTTTATCCCTCGCTGGTAGGGTGATACTAGACAAGTTACTTAAACTCTCTGTGCCTCAATTTCTTGGTTGTAAAATAATGATAACAATAATACATGGGGATACTCCAAAGATCAAATGAAATGATGAATGTAACATGCTAACAAAGGAGCATAGGCCATAGTGTGGATAGTAGTTTACACTACTGGTTTCAATTTTTCACCCCTCCTTTCGACATGTATATTCATCAGGGTTCTCTAGAGGGACAGAACTAATAGGATATATTAGTTTATTAAGTTAATAAAGGGGAGGTTATTAAATATTAACTCACATGATCACATGGTCCCACAATAGGCCCTCTGCAAGCTGAGGAGCAAGGAGAGCCAGTCTGAGTCTCAAATCTGAAGAACTTGGAGTCTGATGTTCAAGGTCAGAAAGTATGCAGCACGGGAGAAGGATGTAGGCTGGGAGGCTAGGCCAGTCTCTCTTTTTCACATTTTTTCTGTCTGCTTGTATTCTAGCCAGGCAAGCAGCTGATTAGATGGTGCCCACCCAAAGTAAGGGTGGGTCTGTCTTTCCCAGCCCACTGACTCAAATATTAGTCTCCTTTGGCAACACCCTCACAGAGACACCCAGGGTCAATACTTTGCATCCTTCAATCCAATCAAGTTGGCACTCACTATTAACCATCACATCATGTAACTTTTCAGTTCCTTCCACTAAAGGGATAATGTATATCTTCCTTCCCCTTGGCTTTGACCCATAGAATAAACAGCAAGTTAGTGTTCTGGATCTTAGCCTAAGCCTTGAAGTTTCGTATGTTTCACTTACACATTTATGCCTCTGCTAATCCTAAGAAAAGAATATTATTTTGTTAATACAGCTAATGGAAAGGACTTAGTCCAGCCAACCCATTACCTGCAGTGAGAAATAGGGCCACCCTAGCTCCCACAGACTGAAAAAGAAATAAATTGAACCTACCTCCAGATTAGGCAGCACCCATGCAGCCCAAAACACATGAATAATAATGGTTTATTGTTTTAAACCACATGGAGGTAGTTTTTTATGCAGCAAAAATTGACAGATACAGTATACAATTAGATTAGCTATTGTTGTGGTTATCATTTACTATTGTTTGAAAGGGAAGCCCAATAAAAATAAATAAAGCAAAGCAGTATGATCATTAGTAAGGTACAGAACTCTGTTTTCTAAACATGAGGTTTTTAAAGAAATAATGTTTTACCTACTCTTGTTTGTTTTCTGATACCGCTGTTGGCAGACAGCACCTTCTACAGGAAAAGGAAATATAAATGCTTGGGAGAGTTTTGTCCAATCTGCTACTTCTCCAAGGAAAATAGAATCCTATAATAAACAGTCTTGTGATCACAGATGTATAAATGTAATGGCGATGCTACAAATACATCACACATGCAAACTTCAAATACATATCTCCCTCCTACATATTCTTCCACAAATATTCTACTGCATCCCTCAGAAGGAATTGCAAGTATTTCATCTGGAAGCCTCAGTGTGTAGCTCTCCCCAGTGAAACCAAGGCAAAAAAAAAAACCCATTAGAGCTGTAACAAAGGGTAGGGTCAGGAGACAGAGGTTTTTTTACAAAAAATTAAAGGGCAAAGGGAGAAGAAAAATGAAGGCAGAGGTACTTAACTATTTGAACTTACAAATTTGAAGTTTTAAAAGCATATAAAAATAGATGCCCTTCAGTTGAATGTGGTGCACAACTTGGGTTTCTCCTTCTAGGGTGCATACTGCTTAGGTATTTAGTTAGCATGTAAGTTGGAGTAGTTAGTGAGTTTTGGTATAAAAGACTACATGATAAAACTGGCTTAAAATACAAATAAAAGATTTACTATAATACTGTGCCATTGTGACTAAGTTCTCTAAGAAATGTGGAACAATCTTGTCATAAGAGATGAAATAATAATAATAATAGTTTAAAAATCAGTCCACTTTTAAGTTGAATTGTGTATTCCAGAGGGAAATTGCAGTTTGTTTCTATATATTGCTTTGCCCTTCAGCTCAGCTGTTGGCCCTGCATTAATATTCAGGCAGCATCAATGCCAGTCTTGGTGATTCACTGAGGTATTATGAATATGCAAATGAGCAAGAGCTTTTTATGTCGGTGGTTTGTCTTTCTTACATATTTGAAGAAATAATTGGAACCAATCAGCTACTGATAACTTGCATATAGATGACTATTGCTCTGGAAGCTAAAACAGTTTAATAATTTGTCTTATTCCAGCCCAGAGGTTTGATTTTAATCATCTCTTGAAACAGTACTCCTAGTGTCTCTTAAATTGACTGACTTAGAGGTTGAAGTGTCATATTATTTTAACTTTCTGGATTATAGTGACAGTATTTTGGAGTGAGCACTTTACAATGAGTTTAATATGTATACTTCTTTACTTGTACTTTAAATTTTTCCCTAGATCTTTATCCATTTTCCTTGAGTATCTAAAAACCAGAGGAGTTTGTGGAGTATGCTAGGTAGATGAACTCTAGAGTTCTGAAATGTGGAGATAGAATAGATAGATAGGAGAGAGAAAAAACAGTATGTAGACTGGACCTTATCTACCTGCCTAGTTTCTCGTATTCATCAATAATTAATGCTTGATTTTAAAAATCACATTAATGTTATGTTAATGACATACATTAATAAGAAAGAATAAACGTTAACAAGATGTATAATTCATTTTAGATAGTAAAACAATAACATTTATGAAGAAAAATCAAAGTATAAGTAAATGAACTAGGTAAATTTTAATATAAATTTTGTTAACATATTATATCTTGATAGAGATTTGTCATGCAGTTTAACAATCTTAAAATTTTTCTGTAGCAGTGTGACACACTGAAAAAAGTCACAATGCAGTAGAGAATATTTCTATTATTGTGCCCCGCAAGTGACTAAAACATTTGTGGTTATTTTCTTTTGATGTTCTAGCACTGTCTTGTTTCCATGAAGAAATAACCTTCTAATTGTCACAGTTTGTTGAATGTCTATAGAGAACTTATTTATGACTCTGTGAAACAACCAGCATTCTGCTAACATGTGGTCATTTTCATTTAATGAAGAAACTATTTCAGATATAGGAAATACTTTTGAAAATAAGATTATATAGTTATTTGATTCCTCTCTATTTACAAAAATGAGTTATGTGTTTTATATTAAAAGGCAAATACCAGGCAGTTCATGTCAGGTTATGTTCTGGCTTTTCTTGTTGTTGCTGCTGTTGTTTGTTTTTTAATCTCTGTTTGAAACAACAAAGGTTTAATTATTGCACATGCTATGTGTATCACAGGTTGGTAGAGGAGCTCTATTCATTATAACGTTGAGGGCCCTAGGCTGATAGAGATCCCAAATTGGCACATACTCCCCTACTTATCATGCCAGAGGGGAGCAACTCTGGAGGTTCTTGAACCAGCGATTCAATACCCAACCCCTAAAGTGACACATATCATTTCTGACTACAATTAATTGATTGAAATGGTCACATAGCCACACCCAACTTTAAGGGATGGAGAAGAAAATACATTCCCAAGTGCCTGGAAGGAGACAGGAAATGGAATATTTAGGCACATTAATGATTTCAGTACCATGACACTGCATTTCTGTATTTGTCCCATGACAATGCATTGGAACGATTTGCAATGTCCAGATCATTTGGACATTGACCAAATGATTTGCTAACGTCATATTTCTAACTAAAGGAAGAAAAAACAAAATCCTCTCAGGAATATTCACTAACTGGCAGAAAATGAGACATTAAAACCTTCCTGGAAAAATATGTTGTGTGTGTGTGTGTGTGTGTGTGTGTGTGTGTTTGTGTGTGTGTACGTATCTGTGTGTTATCACTGCATGCCCTATGATTGACTAGAAGTTCTTCTATATATGTATATATTCTTTATTTGGAGCTGGATTGAGTTGAGGCTAGATATATGGGTACTCAGTAGGATAGTTTATTAAAAGGGGACCTTAAAATTTAATGAAAATATAATGTATTGGAGAAAAACATATTTTCCAGAACCCCTTTTTAGAAGAATGTTAAATACAATTACAGGGAAGCTACTTGGGGTGTGACTACTATAATGTAGTAGTTTTGGGAAGCTACTTGGGGTGTGACTACTATAATGAATTTTTTTTAAATAACCATAGGTGATCACTACATAATTTACTAAGAACGGGGAACCAATGAACTAGATATGGCTGCTATCAGCCAGTGGGGCATAAGCCAGGGATTTCTGACAAGCAGATTTGCCTGTATTCTGTCCTATGACCACATAACAGTCAACTTGCCCTACAAATAAAAACTGAACAAATATTAAAAGAGTAGTGGTTTGTATAAGTCAAATTGTTCATCCTGTGGCTGAGGTATTATATTGCCCATTCATCTCCAGAATATGACTTTGCTGATTTGACTCTCTAAATAGCAACTACCTCCTTCCTCACCATTCCACGCAGTGTATCCCATCAAATATCATACAGCTGGTCCCAGACAAAAGAACAACATTGTTAAGTCAGTTATGTTGTGAATTAATACATTAGGCCTATGTAAGAAAATATAGCTACATAAAAAGCAAAATGCAGTGAATATACATGGTCTTACCCTCTAGCCATTTATCCCTCTCTTATTTTCCATTTCATAGGGACTGAATTCCTAGTAATCATAATTGAAAATTTTTATGATGGTTGTAATTTGCCTAAAAAATAACTCAGTATAGATGGTGTGTGTATTTTAACCAGGAATTCCCATTCCAGGGACAGTCACATATCACTTTTTTCATTGAGGACACCTGCTCCACTCCAGAGGCAATGATCACAAACATATTAGCTGTGTTTGTCTTTGGTCATATGCTGTTTTAGCATATTTCATATCAGAAGTGGGTTTTCATTGATTGAATTAGTGGCTACCTTATTAATTAGCATGACGTGTTAGAAATGATTTTTCTTTGGTAAAATTAAAAGTTTTCAACTTGTATGAATTGTCTAAATTTGTGTAAAGACACTCCTCAATCTCATATAAACAGGACATAAAAATCCAGCAAAATTAGCAGCTTCTACCCTTAGAGTTTGTGCCAAAGACTTGGTCTGTAAACTTTTCTGTATCAAGCCTGTGCTTTAGAGGATTTTGGTTGCCTGATGTTGTTAAGAGTAACTGAGTCCTACTTCTGGGATGCTGTTCGGTGTTGAGAGGGTCAAAGCTCCTGAAATAACAGACAGCTGGGATTTCATCAAACTTATAGAACAAGCTGTATGAACCATGTTTTCCTCTTTGCTAATAAACACCTCTATTATAATAGAGCTTGTTCTAGGACTTGACTTCATACAAACCTGGTTGCAATGTTTGAGGGAAGTAGCTAGCTTTTATTCATATAGAAGATTCAGTTGGCTACTGTTATTTGTTAAAAGTAAGCAAACAAAATGAAACCCTAAGAATTCTGCATGTTCAATTTTTCTTAAGTTTATGCCCAGCATACTTAAATGTAAATTAATATTAATATTAACATCAATATTAATTAATAGTATCTCCATTTTTACTACTTGACATAGAGTAGTAAAAGTTGACCTCATTTACTACAGTGGTCTTTAAAAAATATGTTATTGTAGTAGTTTACATTGACTAAACAACTCTAATTGCTAATCACTATCTTCATCTCAGAACATGAGCTTCCATGAAAAAAAAAGGAAATCAACAAGTTATACTAGAAGATTGTATTAATATAGATTTTAAGATTATCGCCCGGGCACAATGGCTCACGCCTGTAATCCCAGCACTTTGGGAGGCCGAGGTGGGCGGATCACGAGATCAGGAGATAGAGACCATCCTGGCTAACACAGTGAAACCCCGTCTCTACTAAAAATACAAAAAATTAGCCGGGCATGGTGGCGGGCTCCTGTAGTCCCAAGCCACTCAGGAGGCTGAGGCAGGAGAATGGCGTGAACCTGGGAAGTGAGGCTTGCAGTGAGCCAAGATCGTGCCACTGCACTCCAGCCTGGGCCACAGAGCAAGACTCCATCTCAAAAAAAAAAAAAAAGATTAACTACTTTTTCATTTTTATTATTTAAGACTAATGTATCTTCTGAAAGATCATTTTACATGCAAGAAGCCATTGAATTAGGGTTTTAATGAATGACATACACATAAAAATGAATAAAGTTTGTAAAAATAATAAAAAATCACGAATTTTTAGATACCTGCATAAAATAAGGACCACTTCCATACCTCATTCTATGAAGTCAACATCACCCTGATACCAAAACCTGGAGAAGACACAGTGAAAAAGGAAAACTACAGGCCAATAGCCCTGATGAACACAGAAACAAAAATCCTCAATGAAATACTAGGAAAAGGAATCCAGCAACACATTGAAAGGTTAATTCACCATGATGAAGTAGGCTTCATTTCTGACATGCAAGTTTGGTTCAACGTATGCAAATTAGTAAATGTGATTTACCACATACACAGGATTAAAAACAAAAATCATATGATCATCTCAATAGATGTGGTAAAAGCTTTTGATAAACTCCAACATCCCTTCACAATAAACACCATCAATAAATTAGGCACCGAAGGAACATACCTCAAAATAATATGAGTCATCTATGTCAAACCCACAGCCAACATCATACTGCATGGGAAAAACTGGATGCATCCCCCTTGAGAACTGGAATAAGACAAGGATGTCCACTCTCACCACTCATATTCAACATAATACTAGAAGTCCTTGACAGCACAATCAGTCAAGAGAAATAAATTAAAGGCATATAGATAGAAAAAGAAGAAGTTAAACTGTATCTCTTCATGGAAAGTATGATTCTATACATGGAAAACAGTAAAGACTTCACCAAAAGGTGCTTGGAACTGACAAACAAGTAAAACTTCAGGATACAGAATGAATGCATGAAAATCAGTAGCACTTCTATACACCAATAACATTCAAGCTGAGAGCTAAATCAATAATGCAACCAATTTACAATAGATGCAAAAGATAAAATAAAATACCTAGGAATACATCTAACCAAGGAGGTAAAGGATCTCTACAAGGAGAATTGCAAAACACTGCTAAAATTAATCACAGATGACACCGTCCAATGGAAAAACATTCCATGCTCATGAATTAGAAGAATCAATATCATTTAAATGGCCATATGGCTCAAAGCAATTTACAGATTCAGTGTTGTTCCTATTAAACTACCAACATCATTTTTCACAGAACTAGAACAAAAACTATTCTAAAATTCATATGGAACCCTAAAGAGCCTGAATAGCCAAAACAATCCTAAGTAAAATGAACAGAGCTAGAGGCATCACATTATCTGACTTCAAACTATACTACAAAACAACAGTAATCAAAACAGCATTGTCCTGGTACAAAAACAGACACATAGACCAATGGAACAGAATAGAGAACCCAGAAATAAAGCTGCACCCCTACAGCCATTCGATCTTCAACAAAGTTGGTAACAAATAAGCCCATGAGGAAAGTACTCTCTATTCCATAAATGGTGTTGAGATAGCTGGCATATGCAGAAGAATGAAACTGGACCCCTACCTTTTGCCATATGCAAAAATTAACTCAAGGTGAGTTAAAGATTTAAATATAAGACCTTAAACTATAAAAATTCTGGAAGAAAAATTGAGAAACACCTTTCTAGACATCAGCCTTGGGAAATAATTTATGACTAAGTCCTCAAAAGCAATTGCAAGCAAAAACAAAAATTGACAAATAGGACCTAATTTAACTAAGGAGCTTCTGTACAGCAAAATAAATTATCAGCAGAGTAAACAGAAAACCTACACAATGAGAAGATATTTACATACTGTGCATCTGACAAATGTCTAATACTAAGAATGCATTAGGAACTTAATGCAACAAACAAAAACCAAACAACCCCATTAAAACATGGGCAAATGACAGAACAGACACTTCTCAAAAGAAAACATACATGTGGCCAACAAGCATATGAAAAAATGCTCAACATCACTAATCTCCATGCTCAACATCACTAATCACCAGAGAAGTGCAAATCAAAACCTTAGTACAATATCATCTTGTACCAGTCAGAATGGCTATTAGTAAAATGTCAAAAAACAACATTCTGGTGAGGCTGCAGAGAAAAGGAAACATTTACATACTGTTTGTGGGAATGCAAATTAGTTCAGCCACTGTGGAAAATAGTTTGGAGATTTCTCAAAGAACTTAAAACAGAACGACCATTTGACTCACCAATCCCATTACAGGATATGTATCCAAAAGAAATTAAATCATTCCTCCAAAAAGACACATGCACTCCTATGTTCATTGCAGCACTATTCACAATAACAAAGACATGGAATCGACTTAGGTGCCCAACACTGGTGGATTGGATAAAGAAAATGTGATACATATACACTACGGAACACCATGCAGCCACAAAAAAAAGGATAAAATCATGCCCTTTGCAGCAACATGGATGCAGCTGGAGGCTGTAATCTTAAGTAAATTAACACAGGAACCAAAAACCAAATATCGCATATTCTCACTTATAAGTGGCAGCTAAACACTGGGTACTCATGGGACACAAAGATAGCAACAATAGACACTGGGGACTACCAGAGGAGGGAAGAAGTAGGGGACAACGGTTGAAAAAATAACTATTGGGTACTATGTTCTGTATCTGGTTGATGGGATCCATCACACCCCAAACCTCAGAATCAAACAATATATCCAGGTAACAAACCTGCCAATGTAACCTCTAAATCAGAAAGTTGAAATGATTAAAAAAGAAATAATATTTGCCACTGCACCGAGTTTAAAAAGCAAGGTACAGAGACAAACCATTTTGCTCAAAATTATTCCTCAACTAGTCCAAAGACCGACAATAATTTATTGTATCAATAAATTAACTTTTTCCCAAAGAACTTATGCATCTCTTGTGTGCCAGGGATGGTGGTATACACAGGGGATACTGTGATTAAAATATTGATTAATATTTAAGTTAAATAAGCATTATATAAACATACATATATATAGTTGCATATAGTTATTGTTGTTGTTTCCTCTGTTTTGAAGTTGTTTGATTAATGTACCAGTCACCCTTTTATGACTGCTTCAGAAAAGAGTGTCTCTAGGGTAAGCAAAAAAATAATGCAGGATATGAGTGTCTGAAAGCTGGTTTTGTCCAGGGTGAAGGTTAGGGAATTGTTAATCTTCTTGAAGAATCTGACAAATAGAAACACAGTATATGTTTGTATCATGAGCATTCACTTTTTAAAAAGTTTTCAATTAGCTGAGCCATAATATTAATGGAATATTTAAAAATGACTTCCTTTACTAAGAGTTAGCTTATTAGGATTGTTTTTATAGGATGCTAGGATTATTTTTTGTGATAATTCCAGTTAGAGTTATTTTGTAAATAAATATAATTTAGATAACTTCTTCCTGTAGTATTTTGTAGGTTTCTATTTTATTTATATCTATTTTATTCAAATCAGAAGTTTTTGGAGGAAGACACAAAGCATTTTTGTACTTACTACATATGTGACATTGTGATTGACTCAAAATATGTGATCAATACATATTTTCTAGGAATAAATGGATATCTAGAAATGACTGCTTTCCAGATACTAAGATAAAGAGTGACCCTTTTAAATTTTATTTACAGAATACTAAAAAATAAATCATGTTATTTATATCTAAAAAGAGAGGAGATGCAAATGTGGTTATATTATTTGAATAATGCATGATTACTTGGCATAATGTGTCAATGAATTGATCTCACTCTGCAGAAATGTTACTTATGAGTTTTTCTTCTTATTTTCTTAAAATTTTGAGGAATAAAAATATATTACAGTGCACAAGTACGAGCAGATGAATACATCCTTATTCATAAATATTTAGATCTTGATTTGATGAGAAAAATATAAGATTACAATGTATGTCACAGTCTTTCTATGTAAGTGTATAACTGTATTCTTCAGTTGTTGCTAGTGCAGATATGATGTCTTTAAAAGTCTTTTATTACAGCAATGCATTTCCCCAAGGAGGAGTATTCATAAATATATGAATCAAGGTGATGCATTTGGCTGATATTATTTTCTTGTCTTTCTGGATTTGTTTTCATGACTTACAAAACACTTTACAACAAAATGGGCCAACAGGAATAGCCATATTGAAGTAGACAAATAATTCAGTTATTCTGGAAACTATTACATGAATGTGGAGGCGTTTTTGTTGTTTTTATTCTTATAACCAGAGAAATACATACTTGAAACAAAATTATTACTCTAAGTGATTAATCTGTCTCCCAAATAATCTAAAATTAAAGCTTATCCTTTCAGAATTCTTCAGACTATGGTCACCTGGAAAAAATTTTCCATCCAAATCTAAACATATCAGTTTCATACCAGCTTAATCATGAATCTGTCTTTATGACATTAGAAATATTCATTTAAAATATTTTATCATTTTCAGTTCAGAATAACTTGATCAATTTAGATGAATTAAACAATTAATCTGAAGATCTAAAAGTTTTAAGCAATTTGATAGTCTATGATCTATCTGATTTCTTTTAACCTTTCAATTGGATGAAACTTTTGTCCTTGATTTTGTTTATTTTGCCCAACATTTCAATGGTTTTATTTTTTGAATCATTTTGGTCTGAAATAATAGTAGTATGTCAGGTCCTCATCATTCTTTGTAACTACATATTCTGTCCTCATCCCTGATGATGCATGACTGAGTAGTGGAATAATTGAATGCTCTCAAGTTATAAGAATTGACAAAATGACCTAGCAACTAATTGGTGAATCTCGGAAGTGGATGCCTGTTTCGCAGTTTGATTCTAATCAAGTTTCTTTGCCTTGAAACATCAGTTTCTGAAGGTCCATGAGGGCAGGGGCTTCATCTATTTTGTTCACAACTATACATTCAAGACTCAATCACTTGCTAACTTAGAATAGACATTTAATAAATACTATTGAAGGAATGAATAAAAGGAATTGTAGCAATTAGTTGCTTCAGTCAGTGAAATAATGAATTGATGCTTACATTTTGTAGTCAGATTTTAAAACTATCTTAAAAGTGTTTATGTCATAATGACTCAAAGCCTTTGGAGTTAGAAAGAGTAGGCTATGTGGTCTCATATAACTTATTTAGCATCTAATTTCTCTCTCACTCTCTCTCTCTCGACAGTATCTCTCTGTTGCCCAGGCTGGAGTGCAGTGGCAAGATAATAGTTCACTGAAGCCTCAAACTTTTAGGCTCAACTGATCCTCCCACTTCAGCCAACTCTTAGGCTCAAGTGATCCTCTCACCTCAGCCTCCCAAGTACCTGGGATTGCAGGTGTGCACCACCACCACGCCTGGCTTTTTTTTTTTTCTTTTAGTGGAGAAGAGTTCTCCCTGTGTTACCCAAACTTGTCTCAATCTCCTGGCCTCAAGTGATCCTCCTGCCTTGGCCTCCGAAAGTGCTGGGATTGTAGGTGTGAGCCACCATGCCCAGATAATTTTTGTCATTTGTAAAGGAAAATATTAATTGTGTTATGAGGATTAAATGGGATAAGAAATAGAGATTATGTAAATCACGTAGTTATCACTCAATTCATGGTAGGTATTATATTTATTATGGACAGAAATTTAATTTGTTTGAGAATTCACTCTCAGAAGCTGGTATTAGAGCAATTCATTTTATACTAACTTCATCCTACTGTTAAAAAGTGTTGGAAATTGAAGAGCAAAGCATTTGGTAAGGACTATGAAAATACATAAAAATGGAAGAAAAGAAAAAATGAGCTGGCAGCCATTTAATTTTTAAAAATCTGTGTCAAAGTTAGGGTTTTGGCATGCCATACTTGTAGGATTTCTGAAATGAAATGATTATCTGGTGTTACCATGGATACTTTCATTTCTAATATCCTAAAATTATTTTATTAAGAAAATACTAATGACAATTCTATACATGCCAATGGAGAAGATAACTTTGGCAATTATCAAAAATAGTACAAGCAAAATAACTTATTTTGCCTTAAAATAACACAATAATTGTGTTAAATGCTAATATCTGAAGAGATTTAAATATTCAGTGCTGTCCAACATAACTGTCTGTGATGACGGAAAAGGTACATATCTGTGCTATCCAATACAGTAGCCACGAGCCACATGTGCCTATTCAGTATGGGAAAATGATAAACTTATTTTCAGATTTTACTTAATTTTAATTATGTTAAATGTAGACCGCCATATGTAGATAGTGGCTACCGTATTCGATAACACAGATCTAGATATATGCCCCATGTTCACTTTCCTTTTTGGCAAAACCATAAACATAGGATCAAGTTTTGTCAATTACAGAGCTTTCATATTCTGAGGCTAATAAACCTAAAATAAAATATATTATACATACTTTCCCATGTAAATTCTACTATTATTCCACTATTATTGTATTCATAAGGCCTTGTTCTTTCATTTAAGTAAATGTCATTAATTGAGTAAATTACTATGGACTGGGATAAAAATATATAGAATTTGGTATTTAGTTTCAATTGCTATAAGGGGAAAAATATGAGAAAAGTTTTACTCAGAACTGGGCATTTTCTTCTTCAAAGGAAAAACACTTCTTCCTTAATTACCCTACCAATCTCTCTCTTCACTTCTAGTATTCTCCCCACTCTGAGGAAATAAACACTTTTTATGGTACAGAATGACAAACTGTATAGTGTACACATTAATTTATTTTTAGTAAATGCCACTGAGATTTAATCAATTACTGTGTTGCCTTTATTACCGTATTTAGGAAAGGTGAACGTACACACACACACATACACACACAAACACAGAGTACAATATCATGGTTTTTATGTTTTATGTCTTTAGTCGTAGTCCCATATTCTCATTTTGCCTTAAGATTTTATCTTCCATAACAGGATTTCCTTCCTCCCTCCCTCCCTCCCGCCCTCCCTCCCTCCCTTCCTTCCTTCCTTCCTTCCTTTCTTCAGACAGAGTCTCACTCTGTCACTCAGGCTGGAGTGCAGTGGTGCGATCATGGCTCATTGCAGCCTGGACCAACTGGCCTCAGGGGATTCTCTTGCTTCAATCTCCCAAAGGGTTGGGATTACAGTGTGAGCCACCATACCTGGCCAGAAAATATTTTTAAGGGAATATTTTACAAACTATATTGAGTCCCAAAATGTCCAGAGATCTGAAATGAGGTTACTTAGGTCTCATATCTAAAAGCAAGAGTCCTGGAAAGCAAAGAGGAATCATCCAATATCCCTAATTCTCTTACCTCAATCTGAAAGCATTCCTACAGTTCTTGATCAGGGGTAAAAAACAGGTTTCAAACTATTTCCATGTTAATAAGAGCAGTTGACAAAGACTGCTTAGAGAGTCATATTGATCCAGAGACTGCAGCTTCATCCTCAGATTTTCGTGGAGACATTTGCCATCTCTGTACCATTTTGGTTAAGGAAAGTGGTTCTGAACTGGTTGCAGATTAAAATCATATTGGACATTTTAAATAAATATCATTGCCCAAGCTCTACTCCAAACCAATCCAGTCAGAGTTCCTGGGGCTGGTGTTCAGGCATCAGTGTGTTTTAAACCTTTCCGGGTGATGTTAATATTAATACACAGCTAGGTTCAAGAAACTTAGTTCCAAAATGAGCCAATATGTAATACTAACCCACTTGCCAGCCAGTAAATCCGACTTTCATTCTATCTTCTAGGACAAAGATATAAGAAATAATAAAATAGCTCTAATAGAATAATTTGACTTGCAAGGTCTGACCAATTCCATTTTACATAAATCCTACTTTGGCTTATTATACCACACAGTTGTGCTTTGTCCACCTTGATCTACCTGTGTATCAGTAACTGCCTCGAACACCTGAGACTTGTAATATCAGTACTGTGTCCAATCAACTGAAAAAGACAGATTGTGAAAATTGTAAGAAAACTATATTCATTGTGCAATTCTAAATTCCTCTTTTAAAATGTTTGCATATTTTTGTTCATGATATACATTTCCTGATAACTGTATGCAATTCCAAAAAGTAAAGCAGATACATACATATATATATATATATACACACAATACATATATATATGTGTGTGTCGCTTAACTAGGAAATATTACTACTGACCTTTGAAATCAGATCTCCTAAAATAAAAATCATGCCTCTATTCTCTTTTCTCCCTGCCTCCATTATTTCACAGAGGTATCATAATCCTGAATTTAGTGCTTATAATATTTTTTCATTTTCTTTTTCCCATATTCACATATCCCTAAACAATATAGAATATTATTGTGTATTTTTATGTTGTAATTCCCAAATGTGATAATAATCTTTGGAATGTTCTCATTTTTATTTCTTTAAACATCTTATACATACTTATTTTATCATCTTTATCTGTTAATTTCAATATCTAAGTTTCTTGGTCATTAAAAAGTATCCTTTTTTCCTCCCTAATTTTTGCTTATAGTACTTTTTTCTTCTGCTGCTGTGTAACTTTGGATCCTGAACTTTAATTCAGAGAATCTTGATATGAAGTCAGCCTGTGAATTCTTTTTTGCCATTACTTTCTTCTAGAAAGGCAGTGTATTTACCTCCGTCATGTGGCCCAAGTTGCAACCAGTTCAGAGTGTCTTTAAGTTAGTTTTGTGGCATAGAATTTTATGGACTATGTGGGTAGCAAAAAATAGGAACTCATATCATAAGCGAGGGCAGGAATGAAGTTATGAAATCTCATTGCAAACTTTAAAAAAAAATTCTTCCTGAACCCAGGTCTAGAAAGACAATTTTCCTTGTCATTGGCCTTTGACAGGACGTTTGTTTTTGTCCAATTCATTTTTTTTATAGAAAGTGTAGATTTTGGGTTTGTATGGGGTCTTTCCTCTTCCATCTTTGTCTGTTTCCTGTTCCACTCCTTTCTGAGAGCTAAGGACTTATCTCCTTCTTCATTCCCAGCTGTAAACGTGCCAGTCTCTTGAATACTAAGAAAGAAAAAGAATTTTTTCTAATTTTTAAATTGTTTATTATTTTATGTTTTTAGGTTCTGTGGTACATGTGGAGGATGTGCAGGTTTGTTACATAGGTAAATGTGTGCCATGTTGGTTTGCTGCACCTATCAACCCATCACCTAGGTATTAAGCCAAGCATGCATGTTCTTTTCCCTAACGCTCTCCCCACCCCCACCCTCCTCCGACAAGTGCCAGTGTGTGTTGTTCCCCTCCCTGTGTCCGTGTGTTCACATTGTTCAGCTCCCACTTATAAGTGAGAACATACGATGTTTGGTTTTCTGTTCCTGTGTTAGTTTGCTGAAGATAATGGCTTCTAGCTTCATCCGTGTCCCTGCGAAGGACGTGATCTCATTCTGTTTTATGGCTGCATGGTACTCCATGGTGTATATATAGCATATTTTCTTTATCCAGTCTTTCACTGATGGGCATTTAGGTTGATTCCATGTCTTTGCTATTGTGAATGGTGCTGCAATGAACATACGTGTGCATGTATCTTTATAATAGAATGATTTATATTCCTTTGGGTATATAACCAGTAATGGAGTTGCTGGGTAAAATGGTACTTCTGGTTCTAAGTCTTTAAAGAGTCACCACACTGTCTTCCACAATTGTTGAACTAATTTACATTCCCACTAATAGCATAAAAGCATTTCTATTTCTCCGCAACCTCATCAGCATCTGTTGTTTCTTGACTTTTTAATAATTGCCATTCTGAGAGGCATGAGATGGTATCTAATTGGGGTTTGGGTTTGCATTTATCCAATGATCTGTTACGTTAAGCTTTTTTTCATATGTTTGTTGGCCGCATGTATGTCTTTTTTTGAGAAGTAGCCTGTTCATATTCTCTTCCCACTTTTTAATGCGGTTGTTGGTTTTTTTCTTGTAAATTTGCTTAAGTTCCTTATAGATCCTGGATATTAAACCTTTTTCAGATGGATAGATTGCAAACATTTTCTCCTATCTGTAAGTTGTCTGTTGATTCTGACAATACTTTCCTTTGCTGTGAAGAAGCTCTTTAATTAGGTTCCATTTGTCAATTTTTGCTTTTGTTGCAATTGCTTTTGGTGATCTCACCATAAAATCTTTGCCCATGCCTATGTCTTGCATGGTATTGCCTAGATTTTCTTCTAGGGTTTTTATAATTTGGGGTTTTACAGTTAAGTCTTTAATCCATCTTGAGTTAATTTTTATATAAGAAGGGATCCAGTTTCAATTTTCTGCATATGTCTAGCCAGTTCTCCCAGCACTATTTATTTAATAGGGAATCATTCCCCCATTGCTTGTTTTTGTCAAGTTTGTCAAAGATCAGATAGTTGTAAGTGTGTGGGCTTATTTCTGGATACTCTATCCTGTTCTATTGGTCTGTGTGCCTGTTTTTGTACCAGTACCATGCTGATTTGGTTACTGTAGCTTTATAATATAGTTTAAAGTCGGGTGGCATGATGCCTCCAGCTTTGTTCTTTTTGCTTAGGATTGTTGTGGCTATACGAGCTCTTTTTTGGTTCCATATGAATTAAAACTTTTTTTTTCTAATTCTGTGAAGAATATCAATGGTAGCTTAATGGGAATAGCATTGAGTCTATAAATTGCTTTGGGCAGTATGGTGATTTTCATGATACTGATTCTTCCTATGCATCAGCGTGGAATGTTTTTCCATCTGCTTGTGTCCTCTCTGGTTTCCTTGAGGCATGGTTTGTAGTTCACTTTGAAGAGGTCCTTCACTTCCCTTGTTAGCTGCATTCCTAGGTGTTTTATTCTCTTTGTGGCAATTGCGATGGGAGTTCATTCATGATTTGGCCCTCCGCTTGTCTGTTGTTTGTGTGTAGGAATGCTTGTGATTTCTGCATATTGATTTTGTATCCTGAGATTTTGCTGAAGTTGCTCATCAGCCTAAGAAACCCCTGGGCTGCAAACAAAGACAATTTGATTTCCTCTCTTCCTTTATTTGAATACCCTTTATTTCTTTCTCTTGAGTGATTGCCCTGGCCAGAACTTCCAACACTATGTTGAGTAAGAGTGGTGAGAGAGGGCATCTTTGTCTTGTGCCAGTTTTCAAGAGGAATGCTTCCAGCTTTTGTCCATTCAGTATATTGGCTGTGGGTTTGTCATAAATGGCTTTTATTATTTTGAAGTATGGTCCTTCAATACCTGGTTTATTGAGAGTTTTTATCATGAGGGATGTTGAATTTTATTGAAGGCCTTTTCTGTGTCTATTGAGATAATCATGTGGTTTTCGTCTCTAGTGCTGTTTATGTGATGAATTATGTTTATTTATTTGCATATGTTGCACCAGCCTTGCATACTGGGAATAAAGCTGACTTGATTGTGGTGGATAAGCTTTTTGATGTGCTGCTGGGTTCAGTTCACCAATATTTTATTGAGGATTTTTCCATCAGTGTTCATCAGAGATACTGACCTGAAGTTTTCTTTTTCCATTATATCTGTGCCAGGTTTTGGTATCAGGATGATGCGGGTCTCATAAAATGAGTTAGGGGCTGGGTGCAGTGGCTCACACCTGTAATCTCAACACTTTAGGAGGCTGAAGACCTCGGGTCAGGAGATCAAGGCCATCCTGGCCAACATGGTGAAGTCCCATCTCTACTAAAAGCAATACAAAAATTAGTTGGGCATGGTGGCACATGCCTGTAATCCCCGCTACTTGGGAGGCTGAGGCAGGAGAATTGCTTGAACCCGGGAGGCGGAGGTTGCAGCGAGTCGAGATTGCGCCATTGCACTCCAGCCTGGTGACAGAGCGAGACTCCATCTCAAAAGCAACAACAAAAAAAACGAGTTAGGTATGAGTCCCTCCTTGTCAATTGTTTGAACCAGCTCCTCTTTCTACCTCTGGTAGCTGCCCTAAATAGCAGTACTTTCAGTTTTATTTTATCAGTTGGTTTCCAGCCTCCTCTTCATAGATCTATGGCTCCTGTGGCTTCCCCTTAGCTTCCTGAAAGCTCAGCTATGTAGTTAAATACCTGTTGGTCATATTTATCCAGCATATCTCGGTGATTTGTAACAAGAGCTTTTTCAGAGGAGTTGGCCTGATTTATCACTGTAAACAGATGTGCCCTATATTACTGAGAGTCTTGATGATGAAACTTCTGGTAATGAATTGTATCATCCACCTTTTCATCTATTCATTCACTTGACATAGAGTAATTGAATATCTCCTCTGTGTCTTTCATCTGTACCCTGGAGATAAAGTGGTCATCGAAAACTGTTGCTGCTGTCAAGGAGCTTACATTCTAGTGAAAGAGACAAACAACAAATTAAATGTGTATGTGTGTATATGTGTATATGTGTGGTACACAAATACCTGCTATACACTATACACACATATACACGGACATACAATATTTTCAAGTAACTGTCAGCTCTCAGAAGAAAAGTAAATCAGGGTCATGGGTTAGAATGTGGCAGGTGATATTTTAGACATGGTCGTCTCCTCCTTGGAGGAGACATTGATCAGATAGAAAAATAGTGAGTAAGCTAAGTAGATGGAGATGGGTAAGATGAATCCTTCTGGCAGAAACAATATTAAGTGCAAAGACTTCATAATAGGGATTGGGATATTTTTATGAGGTTAAAGAAAAACTCTGGAGAATATAGATCCTTTTATAGGAAATATAGTTTTGGAACATTATGTTAGCACGTTAGTCACCAAGTCGGTATAGATGTCCTGATTATTTCACTCATAGTCCAATCAATTCTTCAGCCAAAAATAATCGAACACATATTAGGTACTGTATGAGACATGAAAACTAAACATCAGTAACACGATGTGTTCATAGTTTAATTGGGAAGAAGGCAAAGGATAACCGTGTGGAAAGTCACAACGTAATCTCAAGAGATACTTGAATTAGTGTTATCCTATAATTTTCAGGAAAATAACGTTGGACATTATGTTTTACTCTTTTGAATGTATTAATAATTTTAAGAGTTTTAAAATTGTAGCTATATTATATGTGTATGTAAGCATTAATATTGGATGTATTTTTATCAAACTGCTGGAATTTACCGAAAATTACTGGGATTCTTTTATCAGTCTCTCTTGGTTTCTGACTACTACAACATCAACACAGATTACCTTAAACTTTTTTCTGAAAATGAGAGTACAAAAAAAATAGCTCTTTTACAAACAAACATACATAGACATTTTGCAAAAGAAGACATACAAGTGGCCAACAGGTATATAAGAAGGCGCTCACCTTCACTAATCATCAGGGAAATGCAAATCAAAGCTGCAATGGGCTATTACCTTACACATGTTAGGATAGCGATTATCAAAAAGTCAAAAGATAACAACTGTTGTCACTGTTGTCTAGGGTGTTGAGAGAAGGAAACTCTTGTGAATTGTTAGTGGAATGCAAATTGGTACAGCATTTGGGAAAACAGACAGATATTCTTCAAAAAATTAAAAATCAAGCTACCATATGATCCAGCAATCTCACTACTAGTTGTATGTCTGTAAGGAATAAAATGAGTATCTTGAAGAGATATCGACACTATTCTGTTAAAATGTAACAGAACCACAGTAAAGGTGTCTACATATACATAGCAAAATATCATATTAAAAGGCAAAATGGTGAAGACATCTCTTGACTTAAAAACCAACAATATGGTAGAGCTAATAAATGATGGCGTGGTTTTAGTAACGCTGTGATGCTTGTCATATGACCTGCAACATCCAAGTTGTACATCACCTTTATTGAGACTGTATGTTCTTTTCAAAATGATTACATGGTTCTGACAGTGTATCAGTTATATTTGGAAAATAACTGAAAGCTTATTCTGCATATCTTATTATTAAAAATAAAAAGTTACACTCATTTTAGGGGATATAAATATACATTTTACAAAAGGGTGAGGAAACGCAAGGAAAGCCCAGCAGTGTCCTTGAGTTGAAGAGATAGACACGGAAATATGGGAAGATGAAGGTACCTGGAGTTTGGATGGGAGAGTAGAAAAGAGAGAATTGCAGTGAAAGAAAGCTCTGAAGATCTGCAGAGTCCCATCCCCCTGAGTCTTCATCTGTGTTCTTATCAGAACATACATGTGAGGAAGCTGCCTGAAGCCTATGAAAGAACTATCTGAAAGAAGCAAGTGGAAAAATCTCCAGGGCTCAATGGGAGCCAGAAAAAAAATTGCTGTTTGCACAAGCCAGATTAGAAATACACTGTAATACATGAGATATAGGGTGGACTTGTCACAAGGATGTTGGCTTAGTTGAGAGGCAAAATCTAGACTAAAGGCTTATGTGGTACTGCATAAGAAAATAAAAAAACAAGTTTAAAAGGATCAAACCTCAAGAGAAAAAAACGGAGAAAACTTTATTAAGATGTACCCTTATCAGGCCGGGCGCAGTGGCTCACACCTGTAATCCCAGCCCTTTGGGAGGCCGAGGCGGGCGGATCACGAGGTCAGGAGATCGAGACCATCCTGACTAACACGGTGAAACCCCGTCTCTACTAAAAAAAACACAAAAAATTATCCCAGCGTGGTGGCGGGCGCCTGTAGTCCCAGCTATTCTGGAGGCTGAGGCAGGAGAATGGCATGAACCCGGGAGGCGGAGCTTGCAGTGAGCTGAGATCTCACCACTGCACTCCAGCCTGGGCGACAGAGCAAGACTCCATCTCAAAAAAAAAAAAAAAAAAGTACCCTTATCAAACTGCTTGAAACTAGTAATAAAGAGAAAATTTTTAAAGTAGCCAGAGGAAGGGCAAACACACGTTATGCAGAGTAAAACAAAGATAGAAATATAGCATACTTGGCTGGGCGTGGTGGCTAACACCTGTAGTCCCAGTGCTTTGGGAGGCCAGGGTGGGTGAATCACCTGAGGTAAGGAGTTTGAGACGAGCCTGGCCAACATGGTGAAACTCCGTCTCTACTAAAAATACAAAAGTTAGCTGGGCGTGGTGGCATGCACCTGGAATCCCAGCTATTCGGGAGGCTGAGGCAGGAGAATTGCTTGAACCCAGGAGGTGGAGGTTGCAGTGAGCCGAGATCATGCCATTGCACTCCAGCCTGGGCTACAAGAGCAAAATTCCATCTCAAAAAAAAAAAAAAAAGACAGTGGAGCAATATCTTCAAATTACTGCAAAAAAAGCTATCAACCTTAGAGCTTATAATCAGCAAAAAAAAAAAAAAAAAAAAATTCAAAAATAAAAGTGAAATAAAAGCTTATTCCAATATACAAGAAGTGAAAGACTTCATCACCAGTAGATGTGAATTTTAAATGAAATCCTTTAGGTAGAAGGAAATGTTAACAGATAAAAATCTGCATCTACACAAAGGAGTGAAGAAACCAGAAATGGTTAAGTATGTGAGTAAATACAAAATGATGTTTCCTTATATTCTGAAGTGCTTTAAAAGATAATCAAATCTTCAAATAAAAATAATTAAAAATTGTGTTATCTATAACAGCTATGGAAATAAACTATATGACAATAGCACAAAGGCAGGGAAAAGGGAAATAAATTGTACTATTTTCAAGTCCTTCTATAAATGAAGTAATATAATATTAATTGAAGGCAGACTGTTATAAGTCATCTCTACTAGAAACCCCAAAGCAAAATTTCACCAAACAAGGTGTACATAAATGTATATGAGCAACATTAGTCATTAGAGAAATTCAAATTAAAATGATAATGAAATACTTATACATTTCTTTTTTGTAAAATACCACTACATATTGAAATGGCTAAAATAAAAACAAATTAACTGAAAACATGAAGGGCAGACAAAGATGTAGAGCAACTGGATCTCTCATACATTGCTGTGGAAATGTGAAATGATACAACCACTTTGGAAAATAGTTTTGCAATTTTTATAAAGTTAAACACACACTCGCCACATGACCCAGAAATCCCACTATTAGGATTTACCTACGTGAAATGATTATATTCTTGAATATTAATAGCAGCTATATTCATAAATGCCAAAATTGGGAAATGATGATGATATCCTTCAACTGATGAATGGCTAAACTAGTGTAGTATATCCATACAGTGAAATACTGCTCAGCAATACAAATGAATAAAATACTTGTTCATACACATAAACATGGATGAATGCCAAATGTATGTTAGTAAGTGAAAGAAGCCAGACTCCCAAATCTACACACTGTATGGATCCATTTACATAACACTCTGGAAGAGGTAAAAGTACAGCGACAGAAAATTGATGAGTGGTTGCGAAGTGCTGGGGATGGGAGAGGTAATGAATAAAAAAAATTGATAACAACAAAACAAGCCCAAGAGTCCCAATCTGGAACCCACACTTGCTTGATACCAAAGCTACTATGTAACCTGTATATGTGTATATATATATATACACATATATAGTGGTAGATACTTAGTAGGTACAGGCATGCAATGTGAAATAAGCACATCATGGAGAATGGGGTATTCATTCCCTCAAGCATTTATCCTTTGAGTTACAAGCAATCCAATTACACCCATTAAGTGATTTTAAAATGTACAATTAAGTTATTATTAACTATAGTTGCCCTGTTGTGCTATCAAATAGGTCTCATTCATTCTTTCTACTTTTTGGACCCATTAACAATCCCTACCTCCCTACCAGCTCCTCACTACTCTTCCCAGCCTCTGGTAATCATCCTTCTACTCTCTATGTCCGTGAGTTCAGTTGTTTTGATGTTTAGATCCCACACATAAGCGACAACATTGTTTGTCTTTCTGTGCCTGGCTTATTTCACTTAACATGATCTTCAGTTCCATCCATGTTGTTGAAATGACTAGATGTCATTATTTTTATGGCTGAATAGTATTCCATTGTACATATATAATTAACAGAGATCCTGTAATGATGTAAGTTCAAGGCTAATTAAGGAGAGGGAAGTATGAGAGTAATTATTTGAGTAACTCATATTCTAAAAACAGAGTTTTTGTTTTACTCACTTGGTTCTCCTATAGTGCTACTCAGACCACCATTAGCAGCACCTGGGAACCTGTTAAAGTTGTGCATTCTCAGGCTCCATCCCCAGATATATTGAATCTGAAACTCTTTGGGTGGGGGTGGATTCAATAATCTGTGTTTTAGTGAGTCCTCCAGATGATTCCGATGTGCACTAAAGTTTGAGACCTACAGATCTACATTAATGTATTAGCCCTCATTATTTAAAACAATAAATGCAAATGATTGGGCTATTCTTAACTGTTCATCTGTAAAGCCACTTGTACATTGAAAACTGAAATATCTCATTTCTCCCTGCCCCTCCACAATACCTTGTTTATACCTTTATTAAACACACATTTCCTTCACCTTGTATTATATTTCATTCCTGACATGTCTATAACCTTCACTAGAACACCAGTTCCATGGGGCATGGATTCTCATATTTCAAGATTTATAAAGCTCATGGCCAGCATAATCTGAGTAAGGTCAAATCCAGCTGGCTATGAAGGTTAAAATAATTGGGAAGTGTCAGTTTCCAAGGTACATAAAGTTCCAGGCTCGATTCAAGTAAATCAATTACATTTAGTAGTCATCTTTTCACAATCGCCAAAATGAGTGTGGGAGTGTGGCAGCCATGAAAATGTTGCTCTCAGATCTTCCGCTATGGGGAGCATAATTGATCAATGATTCCAGCTGTTGAGCTCTGAGTCTATTACCATACTTTCCACAGGCTCTTCCTAGCCAATGATGGTATGTACCAGGGTACTAAAGCAGGGATATTCCAGTAAGATACAAGACTTCTCTAGTGAGCAACTTTGGCTCAAGGATTCCTCATCAGCCTTGCTAATACTCTCCTTAAATTACCATGCAATCTAAGGCTTCCTACCTAACCTTTCTTCCTTCCATCTCTCCTTCATAGTGTTGAAATTGCATTGTGGTCTGATAGCTCCCTCCTCCTTTCCTTCATATCCATTTTTCCCCAATAAATCTTGCTTTGTTTAATCCTGTCTTAGTGTCTACTTCTCTGAGAATCTGAGCTAACTTTGAGAGGATCGTGTCTGGTTTGAATTTCATTAATAGTTATGCTTCCCTAAGAAATTGTATTGTTTTTAATGTATGGGGAATATTACCTGGATAAACGAATACTTCCTCTTTGCAGATGGGCTGCTAGAAAGTTGAGAACAAAAGTATGACTCTATGTTATGAGCGAGTTATTTCTTTTCTTTAAATTTTGAGCCCCTTTTATTCATAAATGATTTTATTTCATTTTTAATTTAATTTTACAGATTTTTGTAAGCTGCACTAAATAATTTCTGAATGAAGCCCGAGTAAAGATAATCCAAACAATACTCAAATTTGAAGAAGCTACCATGTTCAGCCAGTTTTATGGGCTATGTACTCCATGGCTTGAGTTGGATGCAATGAATGATGCCATCTGAAGTTGTGTGCTGGTCCTGGTTGGCACGTGCCCAAAGGTGGAAAGAACATCCTAATGGAAAACCCACATGGTGACATGTGGATATTCAGTCAAGCAGACAATCTGATTGGGTAAGAGTATATATTTGGGTAGTGGTAACCATACTAGAAAATTAAAAGTTACAAATCCACTTCTCAAAGTTAAGCTAGTGTGATCTGGAGATCCCTGAAACAGGGATGCCACAATGGAGAAAATTTCAGAAGTCCTGAGTGCTGGTGGTAGGAACTCCATAGGACATAACAGATAAACCTGAAACACACTGGCTTAAACCAAAAGGTTAATTTAATAAGCCATGTAATCAGATTGTTCAGGAGGAGACAGGCTGTAGGTGAAGCTCTACATATGACTCAAACAATGTTATTGGAACTTCGAGAATGTACAGATGTCATTTTTGGCTGCTCAGAAAGTGAAGTGGCTTTCTAATTTTGGAGAACCTTTAAACTGAGGTTCTCAGTAGGTGATAGTGCATCTCCCAATGACAGGTGCTCAAAGGTAAAATCTGTCCTCTTTGTTTATTATTATTATTATTATTATACTTTAAGATCTAGGGTACATGTGCATAACATGCAGGTTTGTTACATATGTATACTTGTGCCATGTTGGTGTGCTGCACCCATCAACTCATCAGCACCCATCAACTCGTCATTTACATCAGGTATAACTCCCAATGCAATCCCTCCCCCCTCCCCCCTCCCCATGATAGGCCCCGGTGTGTGATGTTCCCCTTCCCGAGTCCAAGTGATCTCACTGTTCAGTTCCCACCTATGAGTGAGAACATGCGGTGTTTGGTTTTCTGTTCTTGCGATAGTTTGCTGAGAATGATGGTTTCCAGCTGCATCCATGTCCCTACAAAGGATCCAAACTCATCCTTTTTTATGGCTGCATAGTATTCCATGGTGTATATGTGCCACATTTTCTTAATCCAGTCTGTCACTGATGGACATTTGGGTGGAGAAATAGGGACACTTTTACACTGTTGGTGGGATTGTAAACTAGTTCAACCATTATGGAAAACAGTATGGCGATTCCTCAAGGATCTAGAACTAGAAGTACCATATGACCCAGCCATCCCATTACTGGGTATATACCCAAAGGATTATAAATCATGCTGCTATAAAGACACATGCACACGTATGTTCATTGCGGCACTATTCAAAATCTGTCCTCTTCTCGTCTCCTGGTGGCTGGAGCATGGAAATCAACACTCAGATATTATCATCAAGGATTCTCTATTTTAGCCTAGTGACCTAAAGGAAAATGATTTTATGATTTGCTTTTCTGCATCTAGCTATGGTGCCTGTGTGTCATGGAGGAGATTGTGGACAGTGGCAGCAGATACATTTGTAAATAAGATTTTTTTTTCTGCAACATTACTCAACTCTTTAGTTCCTTCTTATTTCCTGGGCCTGATTCTCTGGTTCTCCCCTCAACTCTTTGAGCTACTAGTAATATTCTTCCAATAAAATTCTTCTATATTTAATTTTCCAGAATTAAATAGAGATGGATTCAGGTTTGAGATGCATTCAGAACGCCTGTTATACCTGGCTCTTTATATCTAGTTTTCAGTCCCTTTTCCTTAATATTAGAACCAATGCAACAGCCATTACATCGTGGGGATACACACTTCCTTGTTCAGGTTTAGCACAAAACATGTCTGATTTTCTAGGGAGTTACATAAATGAATGAATAAACACAGTTTTTAATTCTTTATATCTTTGGATCAATTTGAAGTAATGTACTGATAGATAGTTAAATGTTAGTGATTGATTTAAAATGCAATTGTAGTAGACTTTAGGTTATAATGAAATGGGTTTAATAATAAACTGTTATAAAATAAATGCTTTAGAGCTCAGAGGAATATGTTGATTCTAAACATGAAGATTGGACCATGTAAGGCCCAGGTGCCTAAAGGAATTTATTTCAGCACTAGGGTTTTCATGCAACATAGCTCATTAAGAAAATAAAATATATCAAACACTATGAGCTTTTGTTGGCATTAATAGAAATTGCTGGCTGGGCGCGGTGGCTCACGCCTGTAATCCCAGCACTTTGGGAGGCTGAGGTGGGCGAGTGGATCACCTGAGGTCAGGAGTTCAAGACCAGCCTGACCAACATGGTTAAACCATGTCTCTACTAAAAATACAAAAATTAGCCAGTCGTGGTGGCGGGAACCTGTGATCCCAGCTACTTGGGAGGCTGAGGCAGGAGAATCTCCTGAACCTGGGAGGCGGAGGTTGCAGTGAGCAAAGATCGCGCCATTACACTCCAGCCTGGGCAACAAGAGAAAAACTCCATCTCACATACACACACAACAACAACAACAAAAATAAATAAAGAAAAGGAAAAGGAAATTGCTTTCATACATTAGGTGTTGACTATTGTCCAAGAATATTAAAATAATACTTCAAAAAGTATCACTTTCAATTTGAATTACTGATAATTGAAGCATTTTCTTTTTCTTGTGTTAAACCTGGAAGTAGAATGGCTAGTGGGAGCAAATGTTGAATTGGCCAGAAGAAAGCTGTTTGTTATATTCTTGAATACTTTTATGACAATGAAAAAATTACTTGATTCTTTTGTGTGTGGGCCTCCTCAAATCTTAACAGCATTTTATTTAGTAAGGTTGGTTTTGAGGAAAATATTAAATTGAGTGCAGTGAATGCTACTGGTCCTGGGACTGATGGATGATTACTATCAACACAGCTATTTAGGTATGATACTTTAAAATCATCATGAAATTCCTTGGGAGGATATTACGAACTACTCATTATAAATGTTGATAGTTTCATTGTGAAGATATTTCAGCTTATTTAGTCAGTCACTCCAAATAATATTTATTTTGCCCTAATGAATATGAAACACTGTACTAGGTCCAACAGTTGACTAAGTAAAAGTATCTGTACTCAGTCAACTCACGGTATGGTCACAAGGTAAAAATAATTAAAAATCAATGTTAAACAGCAATGATAAAAATTATGTAATAACTCTGCTTAAGGGACTAGAGTTAGAATAAAAATAATAATGTCAGTATATATATTACACTACTCATAAGAGCTAACATTTCCTGCATGCTTACTATGAAACAGATACTATTCTAAGCGCTCTCTAGGTAGATAGATAGATAGATAGATAGATAGATAGATAGATAGATAGATAGATATGTGTGTGTGGGTGTATGTGTGTGTGTGTGTGTGTGTGTGTGTGTATACATAGTTTGTATATCTCTTATGTGAAATGCTTGAGACCAGAAATGTTTCAAATTTCAGATTTTATTTGGATTTTGGAATATTTAGGTATACATAATGAGATATCTTGGGGATGGCACCCTATTCTAAACATAAAATTCATTTATGTTTAGTATACACCTTATACATGTAGCCTGAAGGTAAATTTATGCAATATTTTGAAATAATTTCTTGCATGAAACAAAGTTTTCACTGCATTTTCACTGTGACCCATCACCTGAGGTCAGGTGTAGAATTTTCCACTTGTGATGTCTTGTTAGCACTCAAAAAGTTTCAGATTTTGAAACATTTCAGGTTTCAGATTTTTGGATTAAGCATGCTCAGTGTCTATCAATTTATTTGATTATCACAACAATCCTATGAAGATGTTGCTATTTTCTTTACAGTTAAGGAAACCAAGGCACAGAGAGGTTAAGTAACTTTCCTGAGGATATGCAACTAGTAAGAGGCAAAATAAGTCAACTCCAACAACCTGGTTTCAGAGTCTGAGCCCATAACCACAAGGCTACTCTGAGGCATCAGAAATGCCTTTGTAAAGGAGGTAACATATGAACTGAATCTGGAAGGATATTTAGGATTCAGCCAGGCAGATGAAGGTGAAAGACATTTCAGGGAGAGGGAGTAGCATGTGTATGGGTAGATAGAACAGGTTATATCCAGACTACTTACAAGTAATTTACTATGTCTGTAGCCCAAGTAACTTTTGAAGAAACCAGAGGTGGAGAGACAAGTTAGGACATTGTAACTCTAATCCAGTTAAGAGATAATGAAGGACCAGACTATGTTAGTGCTAGCATATAATATGTGGAATGGAACACATATTATGTGCTAAATTCTGTAGAAAATACAAAACTGAATGGGATATAAACTTGTCCTCAAAGAGTTTATATTTATGTGGCTATAGAGATGGGATATAGTCGATTCATCAAATTTTGATGGAAATACTAGCTTTGACAAGGCTGTCAAACAGCCTCTCCAATAAAACAAGAGGGAAAATTGACCTTCACCAGCAGAAAGGGAGAAAAATATGCTAATTTTAACACTGATAAGTGTAGGATCATTTTAAGGATAAAACATGATTTCCATGACTACACAATCAGAAATAACCAGCTTTGAAGCAGTTGCCAGAAAAAATTTCCAAGATTTATTATGGGCTCAAAGTTAAATTTGTCAGCAATATAATTCTTTTAAGAAACGAGAGATGAAAATGGGATACGTACACTGAAGCAGAGGCTCTAAAAACAGCAAGTTTTCTTCCCACAGCTGTTAGCAGTGGTCAGATATTATGAGAATATTATGTCTGCCTTGGGGCTTTGAAATTGATATCGGCAATTTGGAAAGGGTACAGTGTGTGATAAAGGGCTTAGGAAACAGGCACCCTGAGCAAGGGTTAAAGGTAGCTCAGAAGCTACACCGACCTCTGCAAACATGCCAAGAACAGTCTCACATCTAGAAAAGACATAGGCTCTATTGGCTTAGATTCTAAAAGTTTCAACTAGTTTGACTGGAAATTGCTTTGAATATACATTCTTCTTTTACACTGTAAAATTTCCTGGAAAATTAAATACAGCCTGCATTTTAATGAAGTGCTGTAAGTACTAAAATTAAAGATGGAAGGGCTTGAGCATCAAGAAAATTATAATTTTTCTCTAATATCATTATCTCAGCCCAATTGAACACATCTAGGATTTTATATCACTATTAAAATACTTTGAAACAAATTAACATTTACTAAAGAAGTTTATGGTCTGTCATTTAGAAAATTCTGACTTTGCAATTTTCATGTTACACTAACAATCACATATGTTTACTCACAGAATTTAACTCATTAAAACCATTCTATACATATATATGCAAATGTATACATATACACTTTTACATCATAGATATATGGACTTCATTAACAAACATTGGCTAATGTTTTCAATATACTTTTATAAAGTGTTTATTGTATGTTAGGACCCCTCAAAGGTGTTTGGGATATATCAGTGAAAAAAACTGCCTTCCTGGAGCTGACGTTCTACTGAGAGAAGGTAGACACTGAAAAATACATATAGTAAATAAATAAATGATCTAGCATGTTACAACTGATGATTGCTGTAGTAAAAAAAGAAACCAAATAGAGCAGAGTTAGGGAAATTAGGAGAGCTGGGTGTGCTGGGAACAAGGTACAGTATTAAACACAGTGGTCAGGAGTAGGCATCTTTGGGGAGGTGGGACTTGAGCAAAGACACAAAGGATAGGAGAACGACATCAGGGAAGTACACAATACTCTTGTGTAAGGATGTTCTAGGCAGAGGAAATAGCTAGTGCAAAGACCCTCAGGCAAGACATAAGTGCAAAGACCCTAAAATGCCTCATGTTTGTGAGCAACAGCCAATGTGCTTGGGACAAAGTGAACAAGTAGTAGACAAAAGATGAAATCAGAGAATTAGGGGATGCAAACCAAGTAGGGTCTTGCAGGCCATGGTAAACCTTGACCTGCTCTGAATAAAATGCTGGAGAGTTTTGAGCAGAGAGACATGACGTGATTTCTGTTTTAAATGGACCATACTGGGAGGGATATCAGCAAAAATGGCAGAATAGGACTTTCCTGCACTTGTTCCTGCAAAAAATCTTCCATTTGAACAATTATTTATGCATAAAAATACCTTTACAAGAGCTTGGGAAACCAAGGAAGAGATTACAGCACCTGGGTATAGCGCACACGTTTTTAAAAGACAAAATTAAGAAGAGTAGGGAGGGCAATCTGACATTACCCACTCCACCCTTCCCCCAACTCCAGGCAGCACAACATGGAGGGAGAAACTTTCTGCTTGAAGGAAGAAGAGGGAAGTGAGCACTTTTCTGTGAGGTCTAGCACTGGGCGTGCCCCATTAAAACCCAGTACTGGGTAGGCCCCTATGACCCCAGACTCTAGGCCTTACCTGAGATTGAGTTTCCCAAGGTCTGTCACAGGAACTAGCTAGGATCCTGCAGCCCCAGGCATCAGATGAGCTGCACTACCACCAGGCTGACACCAGCGGCCTCAGGCTCAGTAGACCAAAACCTGTGAGACACAGAAAAGGTAGTTCTGAGAGGGAAGTATATACTAATAATTGCTTATATTAAAAATGAAGAAATAGTTTACTGTGAATTTAAAGGGTACATGAATATTTGGGAAATTTGGCTATAACTGTAGGGATAATTCAGCTATTCTGATTAGTAGGAAGAAGTCACATTCTCAGTGCTACACAATTGTCCTACTTTAAGTTATTCATTGTGGGAAGAAGATATCTTTCTTCCAAGGTTGAATAATACATATAGTCTGTGTTGCCTACAAATGTGTCCACTGGCCACATTTGGCTATTTAAATTTAAATGAAAATTAAGTGAAACCAAATAAAAATAAAAATTTAGTTCCTCAGTCAAAATAGCCATATTTCACTTGCTTTATAGCCACATGTGGCTAATGACTATGCATTAGATGGAACAGACAGAGAAAAATAACATTTTAATTCATTTTATTTCTTTACCTTGCCTAAATTGCTCTGGTTGGAACTTCCAGTACTATGTTGAATAGAAATGGTGAAAGTTGGCATCCTTGTCTTCTTCCTGATTTTACAGGAAAAGCTTACAACTTTTCACCATTAAGTGTAATGTTAGATTTCAGCTTGTCATCTATGGCCTTTATTATGTTGAAGTACATAATTCTATACCTAGTTTGTTGATTAGTTTTATCATGAAATAATGTTCAATTATTTCGAATGCTTTTTCTACTTCTATTAAAAAGATCATGTGATTTTTAGTATTACTTTTGTTAATATTGGGTATCACATTCATTGATCTGCATATATTGAACCATCCTTGTAATCATCCTTGTAACCCCAAGGATGATGCAATAGACTAATGTTTGTGTCCTCCACTCCCCAAATTTCATATGTTGAAACCTAATCCACAATGTCATGGTATTTGAAAGAGGGTGTTTGGGATGTGATTAGGTTATGAGAGTGGAGCTCTCATGAGTGTGATTAGTGCCCTTATAAAAGAGACACCAGAGACCTCTCTTGCTCCTTCTGCCAAGTGGTGAGGCAGCAATAAGATGACCATCTCTACATTGGGAAACGGGGCCTCACCAGACATAGAATCTGCTGGTGCCTTGAGCTTGGACTTCCTAGCCTCCAGAACTGTAAGAAATTAATTTCCATTTTTTATAAGCCACTCAACCTATGGTATTTTGTTACAGCAATTTGAATGGACTATGATGAATAAATCACACTTGATCATGGTGCATAATATTTTTAATGTACTATTAAATTTTGTTTGCTAGTATTTTTTGAGGATTTTTGAATATATATTCATCAGGGATATTAGCCTGTAATTTTCTCTTCTTGTAATATCTTTGTCTGGCTTTGGAATTATGTAGTGATGGTATCATAAAATGAGTTTGGCAGTCTCCCCCTCTCTTCAGCATTTTTGAAGTGTTTGACAAGAACTGGCATTAATTCTTCTTTAAATGTCTGGTATAATTCACTAGTAAAGCCATCTGGTCAGAGGCTTTTCTTTGTTCAGAGGCTTGGATTATCGATTCAACCTCCTTACTCATTATTATTCTGTAAAGGTTTTTATGTCTTCATAATTAAGTCATGGCAGGTTGTATGTATATAGAAATTTACCAATAACCCTAATAATAAAGAAAGAAGTAAAATTATTTCTGTTTTCAGATGTTATGATCCTATATATAGAAAACCCTAGACTCCACAGAAAAATATTATAACTAGTTTTTAAATTCAGTAAATTTGCAGACTACAAAATCAACAGAGAAAAATCAGCTTTTTACACACTGACAATGAACTGTCCAAAAAGGATATTAAGAAAACATTCCCTTTTACAAGAGCATAAAAGAAAATAAAATACTTAGGAGTAAACTTAACCAAGGAGATGAAAGACTCATGCACTGAAAACTACAAAAGATTGATAAAAAAAAATTTACAGGAAACAAGTAAATGGGAATATATCCCATTTTAATGGATTGGAATAATTAATGTTAAAATGTTCATACTACCCAGTGGCCTACAGAGTCAGTGCTATCCCTGTCAAAATTCCAATGGCATTTTTTACAGACATAGGAAAAACAATCCTAAAATTCATATGGAGTGATAAAAGACACAGAATAACTAAAATAATCTTGAAAAGGAATAAAGTAGGAAGCATAATACTTCCTGATTTCAAAATATATTATAAAGCTACAGTAATCAAAACAGTTTTGTACTGTCATAAAACAGACATACAGACCAATCGAACAGAGTAAAAAGCCCAGAAATAATCCAATGCATATGGTCAAGTGATCTTTGACAAGGGTGCCAATAACGCACAATGGGGAAAGTATAGTCTTTTCATCAAATGGTGTTGTGGAAACTGGATATTGACGTGAAAAAGAAAAGAAAGAGAGAGAGAGAAAAGGAAGGAAGGAAGGAAGGAAGGAAGGAAGGAAGGAAGGAAGGGAGGGAGGGAGGGAGGGAAAAAGAGAGCAAAAGAAAAAGAAAGAGGGAAAGAAAGGAAGAAGGAAAGAAAGAGAAAGAAAGAGAGAGAAAAAAGAAAGAAAGAAAGAAAAAAGAAAGAAAGAGAAAGAAATTTAACCTCTACTTTAAAGCATACACTAAAATCAGCTTAAAAAGAAATACTGAAATGTAAGAGCTGAAAATGCAAAACTCCTAGAAGAAAACAGGAGAAGAGCTGCTGTACATTTGTCATGGCAATAAATTATTGGCTATGACACTCAAAGCACAGGCAACAAATGGAAAAATAGACAAGTGGGCCTACATTAATCTAAAAAGCTTCTGCGCAGAAATGATCAGCAGAATGAAAAGTCTACAGAATGGGAAAAATTTTGTCAACTGTATATCTGACAAGGGATTAATATCCAAAATATATAAGAAACTCATACAATTCAACTGCAACACCAACAAACAACCCAGTTTAAAAATGGGCTAAAGTCTTGAAAATATATTTCTCCAAAAAAGACATACAGATGGCCAACAGGCATATGAGAAGGTAATCAACATCATTAATCATTAGGGAAATGCAAATCAAAGCTACAATGAGATCTATCACTTCACACATGATAGGATAGCTGCTATCAAAAAGACAAGAGCCAACAAGTGTTGGCAAGGGTAAGGAGAAAACAGAACCATTATACACTGTGGGTGGGAGTGTATATTGGTACAGTCATAATGGAAAAAAGTATGGAGGTTCCTCAAAATTAAAAAATAGAACTATCACATGATCCATCAATCCCACTTATGTGTATATACACAAAGGAAATAAAATTAGTATCTCTAAGAGATACCTGCATTCCCATGTTCATTGCAGCATTATTTCAAATAGCCCATATATGGAAAAAACTCAAGTAGGCATCAACTCATGAATGGATAAAGAAAATGTGGCTTACATATCTAGTGGAATATTATTCAGCTTTTAAAAAAGGAAAATCCTTTCATTTGCTAGATCATGCAGGAACCTAAAGGACAATATGCTAAGTGAAATAAGCCAGCCATAGGACAAATACTGCATGATTTCACTTATATGAGGTATCTATAATAGTCAAATTCATGGAAGGAAAAGTATACAATAGTGATTGGCAGAGTTGGAAAGTGGAGGAAATTCAGAGTTGTTCAATGGGTATAAAGTACGTTATGCTAGATGAATAAGTTCTGGAGATCTGCTGTACAACATAGTGCCTATAGTTAACAACATGATATTTTGTACTAAAATTTAAGAGAGTAGATCTCATGTTACGTACTCGTTGTTGGTTTTTTTGTTTTTGTTTTTGTTTTATTTTTTATTTTTTATTTTTTTTAGAGGGAGTCTCACTCTGTCGCAAGACTAGAGTGCAGTGGCACGATCTCAGCTCACTGAAACCTCCGATTCCCTGGTTCAGGTAATTCTCCTGCCTCAGCCTCCCGAGTAGCTGGGATTACAGGCACATGCCACCACGCCCCCTAATTTTTGTATTTTTGGTAGAGACAGGCTTTCACCAATCTCCTGACCTCGTGATCTGCCTGGCTCGGCCTTCCAAAGTGCTGGGATTACAGGCATGAGACACCGTGCCTGGCCTGTGTTATGTATTCCTAACACACACACGCATACACACACACACACACACACACACACAACAAAAACAATAATCAACCAATCAAATACACACAAAGGGACGCAACAAAACTTTGGGAGGTGTTGAATATGTCTATTACCTTGACTGTGGTGATAGGATCATGGGTGTCTGCATATGTCCAAACTCATCAAATTTTGCACATTATACATGTGCAGTCATTTGCATATCAATTATACTTCAGTAAAGCTGTTTTTAAAAGAAAAAAAAGAACTATTTCACTATGCCAGAAAATTCTATTGGATGGCACTGGCTAGGTACTTTTAATGAACATAATATATTAAATGCTTGCGGGATGTGCCTAATATTCCTCTTTCTAGATTTTATAGGCTTGGATAATTATAGAAAAATAATAAGACAGAAAACACAAGCTTCGTACTACTTATGTATTCTAATGAAATACCAGTCTGCATTTTTCCCATTTCTTTTGCATTTATCTTTCACAGCTTTTTTTTTTTTTTTTTTGGTCTTACATTTCTTGGTGCTGTCTATTTTTTTCCACCACCTAGAATTAGAAATCAATTCTTTTGTTTCAAATGTGAATTCCCCCTTCCCTAATTATAAGCTGCTACTTTATATAACAAAAGAATTGATTTCTGAAAGCTCTATTCAGACATTAGCAAAACTAACAATTGGAATTATCATTCAAATTTATGTCCCTTATAAGCTTTAATGGCCAAGACTAAGATATAGACTTATTTTTAGACGCTTATTCACATTTATCTACTTTTTGCCTTTAAATCAATCCTATATGATAGCAGGAATCTTTCTTTGCCTCCTACATTTCAGCTTGCTTTCTCATCCTTCGTGTGCAGTGTTACTTATTTAGACTTCTTGATAAATGAAACAAGTGTGTATTTATTCAAGTTACATGGTGACTTATTTTCATGAGAAACAAATACAAATATGACATATCAAGTTAATTATTCTAACAGGAGTCTGTTTAGATACTTCAGGTAATTTGTACTCATCATCATCTTTTGGGGCTGGGATAATTTGATGTGACCTAGAAAACTAGCTTTGTGGTTTGATCATTTTCCTCTTTACTCTGAGATCCACCTCCCCTTCCTTTCATGTGCTATGCCCTCAACTACAGATCACAGAAGGATGACTCCTGCAAACTACATTCCCAGATCCCTGTCAGATTGCTTCTTTTGGGCTCACCTAACAGGGAGGCACTGGTTGGAGACTGGAGGTGAGAAGCCAGGGTAAGCCTTTGTCTCAGCTTCTGCAGGTATCTCTATCAGTGTCTATAGCAATTCTGTGGTTGCAGAGCCCACAAGGCAGCACCTGCCTCTGAGGTCCCAGCTCCCATCTTGCAGCTCCTTCTATGATTCTAGCTCCTGTCAGAGGAGCACTTCATGTCTCCAAATTCGCTTTGGTAGCCACTGCTGCTGCTCCCTCAAAAAGCCCTTCTTTTAAGTTTTCAGCTCCTGAGAAGGGAACTCAGATCTTGGGCTCTGGTAACATCAGCTCTTTCTCTTTTATTTATTTATTTATTTTTCGAGTTATTGTTTTTCTTTTTTTTTTTTTAACTTTTATTTTAGGTTCAGGGGTACATGCACACGATTGTTATGTAGGTAAATTGTGTATCACAGGGGTTTGGCATACAGATTGTTTTGCCACCCTGGTAATAAGCATAGTACCGGATAGGCAGTTTTTGGTCCTCACCCTCCTCTCAACCCTCCACTCACAAATAGGCTCAGATGTCTGTTGTTCCTTTTTTGTGTTCATGTGTACTCAGTGCTTGGCTCCCACTTGTAAGAACATGTGGTATTTGGTTTTCTCTTCCTGGGTTAGTTTACTTAGGATAATAGCCTCCCTGCACCCATGTTGCTGCAAAAAAACATGAGCTCATTCTTTTTATGGCTGCATAATATTCCATGGTGTATATGTACCACATTTTCTTTATCCAGTCTACTGTTAATGGGCATTTAGGTTGATTCTGTGTCTTTGTTGTTGTAAACAGTGCTGCACTGAACTAACATGTGCATGGGTCTTTATGACAGAACAATTTATATTCCTTTGGGTATGTACTCAATAATCAGATAGCTGGGTCAAATGGTAGTTCTGTTTTAAGTTCTTTGATAAATTCCCAAACTGCTTTCCACAGTGGCTGAATTTATTTACATTCCTGCCAGCAGTGGTGGGAATAATGGAATAAGCATTCCATTTTCTCTACTACCTCACCAGCATCTGCTATTTTTTGACTTTTTAATAATTGCCATTCTGACTGGTGTGAGATGGTATCTCATTGTGGTTTTGATTTGCATTTCTCTAGTGAGTAATGATGTTGAGCACTTTTTCATATGCTTGTTGGCCACCTGAATGCCTTCTTTTGAAAAGTATCTGTTCATGTCATTTGCCCACTATTTAATGGGGTTTTATGTTTTTTGCTCATTAGTTTGTTTAAATTATTTATAGATTCTGGATATTAGACCTTTGTTTGATGCATAGCTTGCAAATTTTTTCTCTCATTTTGTAGGTTGTCTGCTCTGTCGATAGTTTCTTTTACTGTGCAGAAGCCCTTTAGTTTAATTAGATTCCATTTGCCAATTTTTCTTTTTGTCACAATTGCTTTTGGCATCTTTATCAGAAATCTTTGCCAGGGCCTATATCCAGAATGGTATTTCCTAGGTTATCTTCCAGGGTTTTTTAGTTTTAGGTTTTATATTTAAGCCTTTAATCCATCTTGAGTTGATTTTTGTATGTGGTGCAAGGAAGGAATCAATTTCAATTTTCTGCATATGGCTAGTCAGTTATCCCAGCACCATTTATTGAGTAGGGAGCTCTTTACCCATTGCTTATTTCTGTCAAGTCTGTCAAAGATCAGATGGTTGTAGGTGTCCAGATTTACTTCTGGGTTCTCTATTCAATTCTACTGGCCTATGTGGCTGTTTTTGTACCAGGCAGTTTTGGTTATTGTAACCAAACATGCTGTTTTGGTTATTGTAGACTTCTAGTATAGTTTGAAGTTGGGTAAGGTGATGCCTCTGGTTTTCTTCATTTTTCTTAGGACTGCTATTAAGGCTCTTTTTTGATTCCATATGAGTTTTAGAGTCGTTTTTGTTTTTGTTTTTTTTCTAATTCTGCGAAGAATGTTCTTGGTAGTGATAGCAACAGCATTTACTCGGTAAATTGCTTTGGGAGGTATGGCTATTTTAAAACATTCATCCTTCCTATCCATGAGCATGGAATGTTCCTTCTATTGTCTCTCCAACCCTAGTAATAGAAGCAACTTCTTGCATTTGATAACCTCTGGGCTATCTCCCCTCACCCTGTTATTCTGTGAGGTCTTCTAACAATTTGGTACTACCTTCCCCTATGAAACTCCCTTTGTTGAAGTACTTGACATGAGTTCTCTTTTCCTGACTCTACTGTGACTGATAATCCCTGGTATTAGTATGGTATCTGAAAGTTGCAGGTAGGCACAAAAATAATTGGTCTTAGGGTCAGAAGAACTATGTCTAAACTCTGACAATTCTAATTCCTTAGTATGTAACTAGAGAAAATACATGTACTCTGAGTTTCAGTATCTTTACCTGTAAATCTTGGAAAATAATTCAAATTCCACTGATTGATCATGCATATTGAATGAGATAAGTAAATGCACATAGAAAATACCTAGTAGGAGGTACTTGAGGAATATTAAGAAGTTTGTGAAAGTATTTTCTTCCTTCATTTTAGGAAGCAATTTCAATGTTGTAGCTTTAGTACTTGGACCTTTATCTAATTGGCAGACCTCAAAAAAAATTGGTGTGAAAGGAAATCTAATTCTTTCCATTCATACGTGTTTAAATCTGCATTGCTATTTTCTTGGAGGTTGTGTGAGGTGTATCTTGCTCTTTTTAAAAAATGGTGTCCAATTCATCATGAAATAAATCATACTTGGGCTGCTATGCAATCTTTTTTCTTTTAAATATAAATTTATTTGGTTTTCTTTGCCAGTATTGATTTTTTTCTTATAGGCAGTAAGTAGAAAGTTGTACCACAAAACTTTCCCATTTTTTTTACCCTTTTCATTTATATTTAAAACCTTGTTGTTATAAATGTTTTCCATTGAAAAACCCTCAAAAACTTCTCTTTTAGGTTTTTGATTTGTAATACATATGTATTAAAAATAAAACAGGTATATTTACTAAAAGCATTCCAGTTTTTCTACATTTATGCAGTATTTCCAGTATGATTTTTTAGATTTACAGTAAATTAATACAGCCTTTTCCACCTTCTCTACATTCATACTTCCTCTCCAGTGTGGATCATGTTTCCTAACAACAAGCAATCTTTTACAATAAACTATATATTCTAGGATTCTTCAGGGTTTTTTTCTTTTCCTGAAGGGCAATGAGAGAAATCTATCCTCAGTTCTATTAAACTCTCTCTTCTTACTGTGACCAAGCCAGCCCTTTCCGGTAGCCCAAAAGTAAGTGGTGTGAAATGTAGACTATATTATGATCAAAAAGTTTCCAGCAGTGAGCTCAGTTTACAGCCACCAGTCATTGAGGTCTATCTCTTGTCACCAGTAAATACATTTATAACTTCCTTTTTTTTAAGCAAAAGTGTTTCCTTGTAATTAGAGCAATTCCAAGTATTACGGAATTATGTTTTAACCAATTACTTTGCATTTTAATTAAATTTTGTGGTGGACTACAATATATATGGGGAAATGCATAAAGTAGAAATGTACAGTACAGCCCTTTCTCACACAGTGAATTTCTGCCTGATGACCCTCAAGCGTAAGAAATAAAGTCTTCAATCTAAATAACTCCCATACACCCTGTCAAAATCACTATTTCTCTTTTCCAAAGATAATCTGAATTGTATGGTAGTTATTTCCTTCATTTCTTTGTGGTTTTACTTCCTCAGTACGTATCATTAAACATTATTTTTTAAGTGTACCTGATTTTTTAATGTTACCTGAATGGAATAATCTAGAAGTGTCTAGGTTGTTCTAGTCAGCATTATGTTAGTAGGAAATATGAACGTAGCACTAATTCACTTATGTTAATGTTTCCTAGCATTTCATTGCTTGACTTTCTACAATTTATTTATCAATTTTACTTTTAAATTAGTTTGAGATTATTGCCAATTTGAGATATTACATGTAATGATGCTAATGATGTTCTTACACATGCTGCTTGGTGCACAAGTGCCTACACTCTGTTGAATAGAGATGTAAAAGTAGAATTTCTGAGTAATAGGTGATGTACGTCTTCAACTTTGGTAGATAATACCAAATTTTATTTCAAAGTACTTTAAACGTATATTCTTACTAACATCTTTTTTTTTTGTGTGTGTGAAATAAGGGTCTTACTCTATCACCCAGGCTGGATTACATGGTGCAACCTCGGCTCACTGCAGCCTTGACCTCCCAGGCTCAAGCGATCCTCCCACCTCAGCCTCCTGAGTAGCTGGGACTACAGGCATCTGCCACCACATCTGGCTAATTTTGTTTATTTGTTGTAGAAACAGGATATCACTATGTTGCCCAGGCTTGCCTCGAACTTCTGGATGGAAGTTATCCTCCTGCCTCAGCCCCTCAAAGTGTTGGGATTACAGATGTCAGCCACGGTGCCTGCCCCCAACATCTTAATAGAACTCCTATTGCACACATCCTAGCCTACACCTGGTATCGTGTGTGGGTGTGGGGATGTATGTTTGTGTTTCTTAAATTTTAGTGATATCTTACTATAATTTTAATCTGTATTTTGTTGATTACTAATTATTTGAGCATATTTTATATGGCTGTAGGCCACTTTTTGCCTTTACTGTGGTGGGCGGACAGGAGGAGTTTAAAGTGTTGATTCATTTTTTTTTTTCCTGTTTTCTATTAGGTTATCAGGATTTTGCTTGCTTATTATTTTTTCCTATTTTTGTTATGTTAAAATACACATAATATAAAATTTACTATCTTAACAAATAATTATTTTCCTTCTCCAATTTATTGGTATAGACAATGTAACCATTTAAGTGTAGCGCTAAGTAATACTAAATACATTAATAACACTGTGCAACCATCATCACCATCGATCTCCACAACTCTTTTCATCTTGTAAAACTGAAACTCTATAGCATTCTACTCTCTACACATTAAAAAATATTCCCCATTCTCCCCTCTCCCCAGCCTCTGGCAACCACCATTCTACTTTCTGTCTCTATGATTGTGATTAATTTAAATATCTCATATAAGTAGAATACTATAGTATAAGTACTTTTGTGACTGGTTTACTCCACTTACTATTATGTCTTCAACGTTCATCCATGTTGTAGCACATGACAAAATTTCCTTCCTTTGTAAGGCTGAATATACTATTGTATGTATATATCACATATTGCTTATCTATTCATTCATCCATGGACACTTTATTTGCTTCCACATTTTAGCTGTTGTTAATAATGCTGCTATGAGAATGAGTACATAAATAGCTCTTTGAAGCCCTGTTTTTAATTATTTGGGGTATACATCTAGAAATGGAATTGCTGGATCATACAGCAATTTTATTTTTGACTTTTGAAGGAACACCACAGTTTTCCACAGCAATTATACCATTTTACGTTATCACCAAAAATGTACAAGTGTTACAATTTCTCCACAGCCTTGCCAATACTTGGTATTTCTTCTTGTTGTTGTTTTATAGTAGCTACCCTGATGAGCATGAAGTATTATGTCATTGTAGTTTTAATTTGCATTTTCCTAATGATTTGTGATGTTGAGCATTGTTTTGTATACTTCCGGCCATTTGTATATTTTCTTTGAAGAAATATTTGTTCATCCTTTTGCACATTTTTTTCACATTATCTTTCAGCAGATATATGGTTTGAAAATATTTTCTCCCATTGTTTGGGGTGCCTTTTTACTATGTTGATGTTGTTTATCGATATACTAAATTTTTTAATTTCCACAAAGTTTGTCTATTTATTCTTTTGTTACCTGTCCTTTTGATATTATATTTTTGAAGTGCATCCTCTGGCTATATTTTTGAAAGTGGTACTACTGAATCAAAGTTCAAAAGCATTTTTTAAATTTTGTCAAATTTTTAACCATAATTATACTATTGTACTATTCTGTAATCCCATTAGCAAGATATGAGAGTGTCTGTTCTCTACAGTCTTGCCAACAGAGGGTGATAGTGAGCTCTCAAATGTTTGTCAATGTATAATATGAGAAATTTTGTCAATAAGCTTGAATTTACATTTTCCTCATTATAAGTGAAATTTAGAATCTTTTAATAAGTTTAATGACAATTTTTGTATCTCTTTAAGATTGTTTTAAAATTCAAAATTGTTCATGTCTTTTTGCCAATTTTTCTATAAGTTTATTTAGTTTGTTAAACTTCATCTTTTAGATTATTTATTAAGATATTAATCTTTTATTTGTAGCATGTATTGCGGATATTTTAGTCTTCTTTTTACTTTACCTGTGTTTTTCTTTTTTTATCATGCAGTTTTTTAAATTTTAAGCAGTAGAAGTTATCCTTTCTTTTATTGCATCTGGACTTTGAGTCATAGTTAAGACAGTTGGTTTTTCAGGAATTTGAATAGGCTACTAGTGAATTATTTCCTCAAACATTTTTATTGGCAGGTAGAAAGGAAGCAGCTGCCATTTTGTAGATAACATATAGTGATCTGCTGACTGATCTCATTAGCATGAAGCAGCGTCTAGACCTGAATTACACTAGCTTCTTTGAATTTTCCTTTAGTTTTCCTGACTTCTGCGCCAACTTGTGCTCGAGTGTCAGGTCTGCTTATGCTCCAGCATCAGATGTGGAGGGAGAACCTTTAAAAGACTGTTTACCCAGTTCTCACAATTGGGAAACCCAGATCCCTGTAACAAATCTCTCTCTCTCTCTCTCTCTCTCTCTCTCTCTCCCCCACCATCTATCTATTATTTGTTTGATCTTCTATTTGTGTGCTTTTCTGGATGAGGCCTCACTTATAGATAAACGGTTTCTATTCATAAATTATTTTGGGGAAATGCTGTGAGGCTTATCCCTGTGTGGGGATTTACAGTAGCTGTAGTATTAAAATCTCTAGGATAACCTGGAATAAAGAAATCTTATGCTATATTCATCAAAGCATTGTCACACTTTCTTGACTTACTACCAAAACCACTTACCTAAAATTGTTTCGTATCTCATAGAGATAGTTTTCCAAATAAAATTTTTGTGGAATATAGGTAGATGGATAGGTAGGTAAGTAGATAGATAGATAGATAGATAGATAGATAGATAGATAGATAGATAGATAG
>NC_045445.1:120512360-120518622 GCF_002776525.5 Piliocolobus tephrosceles
TAGATAGATAGATAGATAGATAGATAGATAGATAGATAGATAGATAGCGATAGAGATAATATCCTGAAGCTATATCCCAATCCAGAAGAGATGGGCTTAATTATAAAAAAGTTGAAACATAAAGGCCATACATTTTTCATAGTCTTTGTTATTTTTTAAAAAACACTAAGCCTTTTCCCAAAGCTTTACTACTTTTGGTCTGTGATCAATAAAGCTTAAAATCCAATCACTATTAATTTGCCTCTCACTTTTCCACTAGTATTAACAGAACTTACAATACACAGGAGGACTGAGTTCTGAACAAGTTGATCACTTCACATACACAACCAGCCAAGAGGGCAAATGGGGGTTGAAATCAATTTCAAGCTCTTCTAAGTGTCATTTGCTTCACGGGGCAGAGCTACATCTGCCTGGAGTAAGGAACATCTTTTCTAATTAGTACACAGGCTCCATCTGCACTCCAAGATGAATGAAAATGGGGATGTGCATACCTGGAGAAGTGTCTATGTCTAATCTGAACAAAGATGCCATAGCTACTTGTGTCTAATGCACCTAAAAAGTCTATGAACGTTTCCTCATTTTCATTTTGCCAAGAAGAAAATTGTGTTTTGAAGAGGATAAGTAATCTATTTATAATCCCAAGCTAGCAACCTGAGTCCAATCCCCATTTTTTCTTTTCCACTGTAATAGACTGTCTTTTTACCTGTGTGTTACCCCCATGCAACATTTCTTCCTGTGTTATGTTGTCTAATTATTTCTAACTGCCTGCTTTCTTGTGCATTCTCTTAAAAATCTAGATTATGATTCCACTGTGACAAATGGGAAATGAATGTTTATCATCCTACTGTATATTGTTCAAATGTTTACTATATGTATGTCATTTTGAAGTTAATTCTGTAATTTTATTTTGCAAATTCATTTTGCATATTTTATTGAGTTTTCTCTAAGCTCCTGTGTTTTTCTAGCAGCTTTATAACTCTCTACAACCAGTCATGGAATAGAAAAATATACCTAAGCATCCTCTATGAAGTTTCAAAGCCATATGATATTATAACATAGAATGCTTCCATATGTTAGAACCATAATAACAGAAGTTGCACACTAAAAATTGTTTTATTTTTGGAATAGTGCCCATTTATATTCCACATTATTGAAGTAACATTATACGTTCAATAAACATCTCTAGACAAAATTATTTAGTTCCTCTGTCCCATAAAGGGTGGCGATCACTTTATTTATTGTCTAAATCATAAAAGGCAGTGATTTTTAAAAAATACCCTAAATAAAAAATATCTAATAAGTGAGCAGTTAATAAATGCACTGACTAATCACTAGGTAGCTGACAACTGGATATTTTGGTAATATGTGAATATCAGTAGATCATTTGTAATAAAAAATAGAAACTTATAAAAAGGGATAATAGTAATTAAAGAGGTAAGATAATGGAAGATTCTTTTTCAACATGTTTTCATTTTCTTAAATATGTTGTGATCCTAAATAAGCAAATTAAGGAACCAAGTTGATTACTATGTAAAAATCCTTGAATCATATGATTCACTTCATAGCTTTTAAGACTCCATGAAGGATAATGTTTAAGACATGTCAGGCAGAACACCAAGTGGTATAGATTTAAAACAGGGTCTATTGGGAGAAAACTTACAAGCAGAGAAGTGATACAGCACATACATTTCCCTCAGCTCTACCTATCCCACAGTGAAAGCAGAGCATAGCTCCTCACACAACACAATGTACTAGATAGGAGTAACCTTCCTCCCAAACCTCTAAATATCTCTATATTTATAATGAAGGTCAGGGCAAATCTATGTAACTAAGTAACAGAGGAACTCCTTCGTGAAGGAAATGGGCTTCTTAGAAATGAGGAGTTCATGAAGCCCCATAACTGGTAGCAGCTTGTTATTTTGATGAGTTAACTCAGACTATTTGGACCATTCTTCTAATCTATTAAAGGAGGGAGTGATATTAACCCAATAACCCTCCAGATTTATTGCTTCCTATGTATTTAATCAGTCTAGCTTGAAACCTCAGTAGAGTAGTTCCATGGCTTACAAATAGAATGGTGTATTCAAAATGCAATGTATAACTGTTTCCACAAAGAGAATGTATTTTCCCTCTTGGGAAAATCCATCTTATATGGTTTTGATACAATTAATCCTGCCCCCAATATTTTCTTCCTCTACTTTCTGGGCAAAAAGAATTGAGCTAATGATTGCTGCAAGATCCTGTGTTCGATCAGTTTTCCCTAGGACAATTTCCCCCAGAGATATCATGGACAAAGATCTTCTCTCTGATAGGGATGTTAATCTGTAGACTATGGGTCTAGAGCAGCAATTCCTTCCTCCTTAAGAGAGAATCAACGTAATAAGATAAACAGTGGCAAGAGTTGGAGGGAGAAAGAAGAACTAATGACATTGTTTAAGCTTTATGTTTAGTTATGACTGAACCCAGGTCCACATTCTTTTGTATATATAAATAAATTCCCCTATCAGCTTAAATTAATTTCAATTGAATTGGTCTTTTTTGAATATAAACGAGCCATAACTGGAGTAATAATTTTTTAAAATCCGCTACTACCATTTTTGGTATCAGAATTAATTGTTCCAATTCTCATAGAGAGTATGAGACTTATATTTCCAATTTTTAGGTAATTGATTTTTTATTACAATAGCGTTATGACTGATGGTCGATATTTTGGAAGTCAAAAAACTTAATGTACTTTCTAAGAGAGGATTATTCACTATTGGAAAGGCCAAAAAGAGCACTATATCACAACACCTGAGGAGAGCATAAAAAAAACTGAGAGAATACCATAATACAATGATACTGGAAATAACAGCAACAGTGTCATTAGTCACAAAATAATCTAGAAATTTCATATGTATTTTTTATTTGAAGGATATCATATAAAGCAAGAATTCAACCATTTATCTCCCTAAGAGGGGGAAAAAAGAGTACTGACAAGATATTCTGTTTAGTTTTACAAAATATTCTAGCTGAAAAAAATTTGAATGTCTTAGTTATATTGCTATTCTTTACTCCATAAATCTAATATATCCTCCATCTATCTGTTTTATTATCCTCTCTATTTTTAAAATAAAGATATAAAAAGAACACTGCCACACATGTGAGATATGAAGGAAAAATAAAGGTTTCTAGTGCCATTTATTATTTATTTCTGAAGTTCATAAACTTTAAGAGGTTTTAATGACATTGTAGATCTTTGAATACTGCCGACTTAAGTGATTAGGAACTTAGTATTTTAATATTCTTCTCTGATCTATGTTTCACTGATTCTGTTCAGAGTTAATTAGAAAAAGCTTAAAATTGGTAATGAACAAAGTTTTCTTTTTATTAGAATTATACTGAAGAGTTAGCATATAATGCAGACTTCTTAAATTGCAAAGACTTGCTGAACAGTGAATCTATTTCCAGGTCACTTTTTCAAGTTAGAAAATATAGATAGATAGATAGATAGATAGATAGATAGATAGATAGATAGATAGAGATAGAATCTACTATTATTTCTTCTGCATTTAATCATAATGCAAAAAAAATCAAAAATATTTATGGCTTCTGACAGCAAAAATTTGAAGGTATTCAAGAATATATTCATTTCTTCTTTAGTATTTCATGTTTCTAAAATGTATTGATTATAATTATAAATGTTTATAAAATTATATTGATTCATTATGTTCAAATGTGTTCTAAACATTAAACGTGTTCATTCAAAAGAAGTTTGACTTTTTTAGTTATAAGGCAAACAAGAATCAGAAGTCTTCCTCAAAAAAACTGCAATGACTACAGTAGGGATGAGTTGGATATCTGTTTGGCCTCTCATGTCCAGCATTCATTTTTTTCCTTTTTACAGTAACAGCACTTCAGTCCCCTTTGGGTAAGGGGCATGTCTTCCTTCTCTCTCACACATCTTTCTCAACCACTGATACCTGTAGCATCACTGGGTCTAGCAAACCACATGACCCAAAAATGCAGAGATGCTTACATTATAACTTAGACCTGCTACACAACACTTCTTTGCTCCAGGCCTAACTCAAAGCTAGCAGCCTTTTGTATCGTTGTGAATATGGGGTAAAGCAGTGTCTTGGGGTATGGAAGGTTTCCTATAGAGTCTGAACTTATTCCAAAACGGACCACATAGTTGGAAGTAAAGCACTCCTCAGCAAATGTAAAAGAATGGAAATCACAACAAACTGTCTCTCAGACCACAGTGCAATCAAATTAGAACTCAGGCTTAAGAAATGCATCCAAAACCGCACGACAACATGGAAACTGAACAACCTGCTCCTGAATGACTACTGGGTAAATAACAAAACGAAGGCAGAAATAAACATGATCTTGAAACTGATGAGAACAAAGATGCAACGTACCAGAATCTCTGGGGCATATTTAAAGCAATGTGTAGAGGGAAATTTATACCACTAAATGACCACAAGAGAAAGCAGGAAAGATCTAAAATCGACACCGTAACATCACAATTAAAAGAACTAGAGAAGCAAAAGCAAATACATTCAAAAGCTAGCAGAAGGCAAGAAATAGCTAAGATCAGAGCAGAACTGAAGGAGATACAGACACAAAAAACCCTTCAAAAAATCAATGACATGGATGCAGCTGGAAACCATCATTCTTAGCAAACTATCACAAGAACAGAAAACCAAACACCACATGTTCTCACTCATAGGTGAGAACTGAACAATGAGAACACTTGGACACAGGGTGGGAAATACCACACACCAGGGCCTGTCATGGTGTGGGGTGATGGGGAAGGGACAGCATTAGGAGAAATAACTAATGTAAATGACGAGTTAATGTGTGCAGCACACCAACATGGCACATGTATACACATGTAACAAATTTGCACATTGTGGACATGTACCCCAGAACTTAAAGTATTAAAGAAAAAGAAAAGAATCTGAAGAAGTTTGCCAGGCTTGGCACTTTCTTCTTCATGATAAGAGACCCATGATGTAATGGTTCCTCTTTTATTTTGAAAGGTATATTCTGACACTCAGATCCATAAAAGTCGCTTAGATATGGCAGTCCTGTGAATATTCCTCAGATTTATATCCCATCCCCGAAGTGTACCTGTATTATCATCTCCATTGTGATAGATACCTCTTGATCATCCCACCTGATCAACACAATATCATTGAATCAATGCTCAGGCAGTCCAGAGCTCTTCAGATACATTATAATAGAAAGCAGTATAGTTAACATAGCCCTCAGGGTAAAGTGTTAATGAATTCATTTGTCTGTTCCACAGGAATTCAAATCGTCACTGATCTTTTTTTCCGATTAAAAAAGAAAGACCACCTTTTCCAAATCAGTGGTTGCACACCAAGTACTAGAGGCCATATTAATCTGCTCTAACAATGATACCATGTCCAACACAGCACCTGCAATCAAGGTTAGTACTTGTTGAAGTGTGCCATAGTCTGCAGTTATTCTCTTGGATCCATCCAATTTCTGCAGCAGCCAGGTTAGTGAATTAGAAATACAGTGGGGACCACGATCCTTGTAGCTTTAGATCCTTAGGGGTAGCCTTACTTTCTAGCATGCTTTCCAGGTGTCTTGGTGCTTTTTTTTTTTTTTTTTTTTAATTATACTTTAAGTTCTAGGGTACATGTGCATAACGTGCAGGTTTGTTACATATGTATACTTGTGCCATGTTGGTGTGCTGCACCCATCAACTCGTCAGCACCCATCAATTCATCATTTATATCAGGTATAACTCCCAATGCAATCCCTCCCCCCTCCCCATGATAGGCCCCAATGTATGATGTTCCCCTTCCCGAGTCCAAGTGATCTCATTGTTCAGTTCCCACCTATAAGGGAGAACATGTGGTGTTTGGTTTTCTGTTCTTGTGATAGTTTGCTAAGAATGATGGTTTCCAGCTGCATCCATGTCCCTACAAAGGATGCAAACTCATCCTTTTTCATGGCTGCATAATATTCCATGGTGTATATGTACCACATTTTCTTAATCCAGTCTGTCACAGATGGACATTTGGGTTGATTCCAAGTCTTTCCTATTGTGAATAGTGCCGCAATAAACATACGTGTGCATGTGTCTTTATAGCAGCATGATTTATAATCCTTTGGGTATATACCCAGTAGTGGGATGGCTGGGTCATATGGTACATCTAGTTCTAGATCCTTGAGGAATCGCCATACTGTTTTCTATAATGGTTGAACTAGTTTACAATCCCACCAACAGTGTAAAAGTGTT
>NC_045445.1:120543622-120544941 GCF_002776525.5 Piliocolobus tephrosceles
ATTGCCAAGACAATCCTAAGTCAAAAGGACAAAGCCGGAGGCGTCACGCTACCTGACTTCAAACTATACTACAAGGCTACAGTAACCAAAACAGCATGGTACTGGTACCAAAACAGAGATATAGACCAATGGAACAGAACGGAGCCTTCAGAAATAATGCCACACATCTACAACCATCTGATATTTGACAAACCTGAGAAAAACAAGAAATGGGGAAAGGATTCCCTATTTAATAAATGGTGCTGGGAAAATTGGCTAGCCATAAGTAGAAAGCTGAAACTGGATCCTTTCCTTACTCCTTATACGAAGATTAATTCAAGATGGATTAGAGACTTAAATGTTAGACCTAATACCATAAAAACCCTAGAAGAAAATCTAGGTAGTACCATTCAGGACATAGGCACGGGCAAGGACTTCATGTCTAAAACACCAAAAGCAACGGCAGCAAAAGCCAAAATTGACAAATGGGATCTCATTAAACTAAAGAGCTTCTGCACAGCAAAAGAAACTACCATCAGAGTGAACAGGCAACCTACAGAATGGGAGAAAATTTTTGCAATCTACTCATCTGACAAAGGGCTAATTTCCAGAATCTACAAAGAACTCAAACAAATATACAAGAAAAAAACAAACAACCCCATCAAAAAGTGGGCAAAGGATATGAACAGACATTTCTCAAAAGAAGACATTCATACAGCCAACAGACACATGAAAAAATGCTCATCATCACTCGCCATCAGAGAAATGCAAATCAAAACCACAATGAGATACCATCTCACACCAGTTAGAATGGCAATCATTAAAAAATCAGGAAACAACAGGTGTTGGAGAGGATGTGGAGAAATAGGAACACTTTTACACTGTTGGTGGGATTGTAAACTAGTTCAACCATTATGGAAAACAGTATGGCGATTCCTCAAGGATCTAGAACTAGATGTACCATATGACCCAGCCATCCCACTACTGGGTATATACCCAAAGGATTATAAATTATGCTACTACAAAGACACATGCACACGTATGTTTATTGCGGCACTATTCACAATAGCAAAGACTTGGAATCAACCCAAATGTCCATCAGTGACAGACTGGATTAAGAAAATGTGGCACATATACACCATGGAATACTATGCAGCCATAAAAAAGGATGAGTTTGCGTCCTTTGTAGAGACATGGATGCAGCTGGAAACCATCATTCTTAGCAAATTATCACAAGAAGAGAAAACCAAACACCGCATGTTCTCACTCATAGGTGGGAACTGAACAATGAGCTCACTTGGACTCGGGAAGGGGAACATCACACACTGGGGCCTATCATG
>NC_045445.1:120545041-120670206 GCF_002776525.5 Piliocolobus tephrosceles
AAAAAAAAAAAAAAAAAAAAAAAAAAATAATGTAACCACCACCACCATCTGGATGCAGAACAGCTCCATCACCTCCCAAAATTCTCTCATGCTATTACTTTATAGTTATATTACTAATTCAATTTTTTTCATGATGTAAAAATACCTAACAGGAGATCTACCCTCTTAACAAATTTTTAGGGACACAATACAGTATTTTTAACTCTAAGCACTAGATTGTACAGCAGATCTCTAGAATTTATTCATGTTTCATAACTTAAACCTTACACCATTTGAACAGCTCCTCATTTCTTCCTCCTCCCAACCGCTGGCAACCACCATTCTACTCTCTGCTTCTATGAATTTGACTCCTCCAGATAGATACCTCATATAAGTGGAATCACATAGTGTTTGTCTTTCTGTGTCTGTCTTATCTCGCTTAACATAATATCCTCCAGGTTCATCAATATTGTCACAAATGACAGGATTTCCTTCTTTTTAAAGGACGAATAATATTTTATTCTGTATATATACCACATTTTCTTTATCTATTCATCCATTGATGGAAATTTCTGTTGTTTCCGCATCTTGGATATTGTGAATAGTTCTGCAATAGTACATGGGAATGCAAATATCTCTTTGAGATCTTAACTTCAATTCTTTTGGATAAACACCCAGAAGTGAAATTGCTGGACTATATATATATATATATATATATATATTTTGAGAAACTTCCATATCGTTTTCCATAGCGGCTGCACCATTTTACATTCCTTCCAACAGTAGACAAGCGTTTCCTTTCTCCACATCCTTACCAACACTTATCTTTCGTTTTTCTGATAATCATCAGCAAATCAGGAACTACTAATAATTACCAAGGTAGTTATGTTGTTGTGGGACAAATCAGAGACAGAAGAGACCAAGCAGAGTTCAGGAGAGCCTTTAATTATTAAGGTGATCACTGACTCAGTTGGACTAGGGTCCAGAAAGTCTGAGCCCGGAACAAAGGGATCAATCACCTTGTAAGCAGTTTGTGGCGGGAGTTACGTGCTGCAGGAAGCCTACTTGCAGAAGCGAGAACAAAGGCAGTTAATTACTCTTTTACGTTTGTTACACCATATGTCTTACAACCTTGGGAATACATGCTTTTGTAGCAATTGCTTATCAACCTTGTGTCATTACAGCCCCGCTGGGGAGGGAAGCAAGAACTCACCATGCCTCAAGGAATGTAGAAGGATGGAACACAGATAAGCCTCTCTGGGCACAGAGGAGGGATAAGCAGCTAATGTTCTCTCTTAACCCGCCCACCCCACCCCCCAGGGCGGGGGGATTATATTACATCCTACCTTCCAGAAAAAAGAATAAATTTTTCGACCATTATACTTATAAAATTCATTAATTCCCCCTTCAGTGTAACAGTGTCAAACTGACTTTTTTATGATCGAAATTTGCTGTTTTAGAAGGAAATATTTTTTCAGCCAAAGTATATTGTTCTTTTCAGCCATTTCCACCTTCTCTAATTCCTACATCCTTGAAATTTTCCAATTCATTTACTCCTCCACAGGGAGAATATTTTATTTTTCTTTGAGTATACCTTGTACAATTTTTGCAGTCATTGATAGTATAATTAATAATTTATATGAAAATATTTATAATTTGAAGACAATATTTGAAGGTTTGTTTTTAGAATCAAGTACATACCCTTAAATCCCAGCTTTAAGAAAGAGCCACATAAACTTGCCATAATGCATGAGTAATATAAAATAATGTCAGAGAAGAGAATACTACTTTCTGACCTTCACACAAATTCTCCTTATGCACCATTGCTAGAGGGCTGAGAGCCCTTTAAACTTTCTGACCTACTTAGTGTAGCTGTAAATGTCATTCTTATTCATAGCAACATTTAATGCTTTCCTGGGTTTTGCTAAACTATTTACCACAGTGATATATTGCAGAATTGAATTCCACAGCTTGATGGTGTACTGCATAAAGAATTGTATTGTTCATCAGTCTAAAATGGAATGCAATTCATTCTCATTGAGAGTCAGCTTGTTTCCATGGTATGAGAATGGGAGGAGAAAACACCTTATGTTTTCAGTAAAACATTCATTACTTTTACAGCTGTTTTCCTTTTCATAGTTTACTTCTCTCCATTACTAAGTAAAACACACTATAATGCCTCCCAGACATAATTTTTATATTTATTTTGGCCTTTCTACCCAGCTTTAACATTTGGCCTGATTTTAATCTGTCACATTTTACATAATCTTCCTTATAAATTGACTACTGAGTGAAACAGTGAAACCGATGCTCAAAAGAAATCTACAAGCCCCGCAAGGAAAAGTCATCAGCAATATACAGTTAGGAATAAATTGGAATTGAAAATTCAGAATTTTTAAGTTCTGTTCATGTGAATGCTCCATGTTATTTTTCCCTTCCTATATCTGCTAAAAAGTTAGAAGGAATTTCTTCCACCAGTTTAAATACGTTGTAAAATGTATCTGATTTTAAACAAATATTTATATATAATCGTCATTGTAATAAGCTCTTAGATAATATTTATCTTTTACATGCGTGAAAGTCAATACAAATATTTCATGTTAACTCTAAATCCAAATGGCCTTCAGCGAGTGTTCTTTGCAAAGACATTTAGAGTTAGCACTTCTGCGCACAAAAATGTTCCAAGAGCACTTTTCTAGTAACAACAGGAAATGAATACAATTATTTTAGCTGTCAAAAAAATTGTTGGTGATAAGATTCTTTGTGCATTGATTTTAGAATCAATGATGTAAGAAAATCTCAAAATATTTTCTATATATAATGCCACTGATAACAATGTTTAAAAAGGATTGAAAAATAAGAGACGTATCAATATTGATAAATAATGTCCACAGTAATATTGATACTCACAAAATTAACTTGAATATTTAATTTTTGTACACAAATTTAGATGGTAATGACAGTTCATTACTAATGAATATAATTGTTTTTATGGGATCCTTCTCACGTATTAGTTCAGACCTTCTTATCTTAATCTTTCTTATCAGAGATGACTGCTAAATCTAGAAGGGTGCTAGGTGAACTTTTCATAGCAAATGTATTGCTTTTCACGCGTTATACAATGTAATTGGTAAAACAAATCAAATGTGTGTATATTAATAATCATATCAAGATCTCTAACCCCTCCAGACTACAATGATATAGCAATTTAACAAGAATTGCTTTGTTCTTCTACAAGCCTGTCAGATCTAGGTTTTAATTATCTTCTCACCACCTCTAGGCCTTTTCATATTCAGACGATATGTAAATTAATGTAGTCTTTCATTTTGAAAGAGTTAAGGGACAGGAATTTCTCTAGAATATTGCTCTCTTAGCTGTCTTAACGATACATCTGCCTTCCTGTAGAATATAAATCATAATGAAAATATGGAATCCTAATTCTGGAGAGTAAAATCAGTAGGAAAATAAATCCTGTTCTCAAGAAAATAAACATTATTAAACTTTAAAATCTTCAAAGTACAATGGAAGAAAAATTAGTTTATAAATTAACTTTTCTACAAATTTAAAAAAAACCCACAGTATTGTGTCTTCATTCAAATGATTTATGTGTTCAAGAACCTTTTTTTGTTTTGTTTTGTTTTGTTTTTTTGGAGATGGAGTCTCACTGTTGCCCAGGCTGGAGTGCCATGGGATGATCTCGGCTCCCTGCAACCTCTGCTTCCTGGGTTCAATGATCCTCCTGCCTCAGCCTCCCAAGTAGCTGGGACTACAGGCACGCACCACCACGCCCAGCTTATTTTTATTTTTATTTTTTTTTAATAGAGATAATGTTTCACCATGTTGGCTAGGCTGGTCTCGAACTCCTTACCTCAGGTGACCCACTTACCTCAGCCTCCCAACATGCTGGGATTACAGGCATGAGCCACCACGCTCAGCCTCAAGAAACATTTTTAAAGCAGTGTGCTAAACTTGAGGCTACAACCCTGAACTAAAAAGACAAAGCCCCTGTTTTTGTCTGATTACATCTTACATGCTAAGAGAGGGAAGTATAATAAATTATGAAACACATGAATATATATATATATATATAAAATAAAGAAAATGAAATGGAGTTATGACAGGAAATGAATGAGGAGCAAATCTAAGGAAATCAGAAAGGGCTGCTCTTACATGAAAGTTGAGCAGAAATCTGCAGCAATGCAGTGAAACATAGATATCTCTGGGGAAAACATCAGAGATGGTCAGGGCTAATTCCAAAATTTAGAGTCTGACTAAAATGATGGAATTACCATTAACTGAGATGAGAATGACTAGAGAAGAGGATTGGCAAACATCGAGTTTGGATTTGGGCATGCTCCTTTTTTTAAAGTGTCTATTAGACTTTCAAGGGGAAATATAAAACAGAAAGAATCTAGAGTTCTGATGAGAGACCTTTATTGCACTGTAACTTTGCCAGTCATCAACATGTAGATGGTATTTGAAGCCAGGAAGCTTGATGTGATCAATGAGGGACTGAGTAAATATGGAGAAAAGAGGCCTGAAGACTGAGTCCTGGAGCTTTCTGATTGTTGGAATCAAGAATAGGAGGAGAATAGAGAAACAGAGCCTGAGAAAGAGCATTCATGTGATCAGAGGAAAACCAAGAGAAAGCGTTGTCCTGGAAGCCAAGTGAAGAAAAATTTTAAACTAAGAGAGTGTGAAAAATTGCATTATATGCTGTTAACTGTCAAATAAATACATAGTAAACTATATGTATTTTAAGTACATATAAATAAGTAAATTATAGTAATATTGCATGGTGCATCATTTTAGTCATAATTGTAAGTATAGGTTGCTTTGTATTTTACTTTGAAACTGACCTAAATATTGAAATATAAAATGCTTGCTCTGTTATTGATGTTACCATATTACAACTTTGGAGAATGTGACCAAATGAAGCTACAATTAAATTATAGGTTTCATAAGCAAGACAAAGTAAATATGATTAGACATTTTCCAGCAAATATTAACAGTAACTGGTACTTAGATTATCCTCATTTTCTTTTAAGGAAAATTTTGAATATCTCAAAGAGTTAACGTATACATTTGATAATTTTCTACCAAAAACAAATTTTATTTGATTTAGAAAGGTATTTACTGATAGAATTCACTAAGAATATGCTGAATTGTTAGCCATTTTAATCTAATTAGGTGTGAGAGTCTATGTGTGTGTGTGTGTGTATATATATATATATTCTCAGTATTCTTTCAAGATTCTGAGTAAAGAACATATTAAAATTTAAAAATAAGCTACAAAATGACTGATGCCATTTGTCATGTCTTATCTATATGAATTTTATTTTCTTAAAATCATTTACCCAAAATAAAACTCAGAAAAATGCTGAATTATGGAGCTAGAATGATAAACTGACTGCAATTGTTATCCTTTATGCCAATTTTGTAAGTTATGTTTATCAGAATAACCCTATATTTTACTGCCTGACTTTGTAAAAAAAGTTATAGATGTGTACTTATACGTTAATACTAAAAATATATTCGTTTTAAACATGGTGGATATAAATGAGGTTTCATTACAATAACATGTTTGAAACTACTTTCTTTTCTTTCTACTTCTCTTCTGCCCTTTGACAAATCTATGTACTTATATTTTGACATTTCAAGTGCCTTTATTATAAAAACTTTTTAAGTTATTTCTTATGGGCAGTAATGTCTGCATCTAGCTTAGCACCCAACAAACAATAGGCTTTCAAGCTTTTTTAATGAATAAATGGTAGCACCATTTTACACATTTTGTTACCTTTAGCAATTAGTAAGTATTAAACTATTAACATGAGTGACGGTGCCCAGGATTGTCTTCTAGCATCTGAGGTCCCTTGCCTCAGAACTCTGCATCCCCATTCTGCACAGCACCTTGGCCCTGAGGCAGCCTGCCTGTACCTCGCATTGCCCAGAGTCCCTGGAGCAAGCATCTGTTTTCTGTAGTCCTTCTCTACATAGGGCTGGACAAGAAATAGGTCTATGAAGTCCTTGGGATTCCCTGATTCTGGAATCCAGCAATGAGGACCCTACTCCATGCAAAAGGCAAGGGTGAGGCTGTCTCACCAAGACAGCCACCCTAACAGCCCCTGGTCTTCCATCAAAACCAGCATCCTCCACAACAGCCAAAAGGTGGAAGCAACCCAGGTGTCTGAATAGATAAACAAAATGTGATCCAATAAACACAGGGAATATTATTCTGCCTTGAAAAAGGAAGGACATTCTGACACATGCTATGACATGCATGAAGCTTGAGGACATTATGCTAAGTGAAGTCAGTCAGTCACAAAGGGACAGACACTGTATGAGTCCACTTACAGGAAGTACCTAGAGTAGTCAAATTCATAAAGTCAGAGAGAAGAATGGTGGTTGCCAAGGGTGGGAGGAAGGGCAATGGGAGTTGTGCGATGGGTACAGATGATGAAAGATGAAAAGAGTTCTGGAGGTAGATGGTGGTGATGGCTGCACAACACTGTGATCGTAGTTAATGCACTGAACTGTGCACTTAAAAATGGTTGAGATGGCTGGGCACGGTGGCTCATGCCTGTCATTCCAGCACTCTGGGAGGCCGAGGTGGGCGGATCACCTGAGGTCAGGAGTTTGAGACTAGCCTGGCCAATATGGTGAAACCCTGTCTCTACTAAAAATACAAAAATCAGTCGGGTGTGGGGGCGGGCACCTGTAATCCCAGCTACTTGGGAGGCTGAGGTAGGAAAATCGTTTGAACCTGGGAAGTGGAGGTTGCAGTGAGCCAAGACCATGCCACTGCGCCCCAGCCTGGGCAACAGAGTGAAACTCTGTCTCAAAAAAAAAAAAAAGTTGAGATGGTTCATTTCATGTTATGTGTGTTTTACCACAATTTAAAAACGATGCCCTCTGGCCAGGCGTGGTGGCTCACGCCTGTAATTCCAGCACTTTGGGAGGCTGTGGTGGGTAGATCACGAGGTCAGGAGATCGAGACCATCCTGGCCACCATGGTGAAACCCCGTCTCTACTAAAAATACAAAAATTAGCCAGGCGTGGTGGTGGGCACCTGTAATCCCAGCTACTTGGGAGGCTGGGGCAGGAGAATCGCTTGAACCCGGGAGGCGGAGGTTGCGGTGAGCCAAGATCATGCCATTGCATTCCAGCCTGGGCAACAAGAGCAAAACTCCATCTCAAAAATAAATAAATAAATAACCAAACCAAAAACAAAAACAAAACAAAAAACAACAACAATGCTCTCCTGCACACCTACCTCCTGGGGAGAATGGCAGGGCCAGCACCCTTGGCGGGAACGTGCCCCAGCTCCATGCCTCTGAATGTGGTGCGGCAGCACATGCAGTTCCCCAGTGGGAAGTGAGAGGAGGCTGTGTGAGGATGCCAGATGGCAGAGCTGAGGCCCAGGTACTGTGACGAGGCAGGAGGAGGGGGCCCCACAGCTCATCCTGCCCCACGCACCTCACTCAGCCATGGACAGGGCCAGGCAGCAGCAGGCGCTACTCCTCCTCCCCATCTGCCTTGCCCTCGCCTTCTCCCTCACCGCGGTGGTCAGCAGCCACTGGTGTGAGGGGACCCAGCGGGTAGTGAAGCCGCTCTGCCAGGACCAGCCAGGAGGGCAGCACTGCATTCACTTCAAACGAGACAACAGCAGCGATGGCAGGATGGACAACGCCAGCCAGGCTGTGCTGTACATCTGGGAGCATTTTTCTGTAGTTAATATTAGTGTGTCTGCATAGTGAAAGTTAGGATTTAAGCTATGTTGATTGAAATTTTCTTCCCACTTAAACTATTGTCTTCTTGAAGACAGGGAACATGTTAACATTTTAGTCAGACATAGTTAAAAAGACTAATCTAAACAAGAACAAGACACTTTTCAACTTCACTACAGTATGATACAGTTTCTTAACTTCTCTGAGCCTTCGTTTATTATTTTTTTACCTGTATGCAGAGAAATATAATGTATGCTCTGCTTTCCAGATACAGATATTGTAATGATAAAATAAAATAATACATATAAAAGAACTTTGCTACCTCTAAGATATCATGAAAGAAAGATGTTTGTTTATTACTATGCTTTCAATAGCAGTTTCTAACAAGATAAAAAGGAGAGTGGGGAGAGAGAAGGGAAGAGGGAGAGAGAGGTAGAGGGAAATGGGAGAAGCAACAACTTACTGCCTTATTTTTACAAATGTAGAAAGCATCATAATTCTGTAAACCACTGTTCTAAGCCAGTCTCCTCAATGGGGTAAAAGAGGATGATCAGGGAATTGAAAATGTGGGAGGTTTTGGTTATCATAGTATCTGGAAAGCGTTATTGCATTTATGGGGTTGGGTAGCTGCTATGCTAAACTTTCTGTAGCCTGCTGGATACTAACACACACAAAAATTATCTTACCCAAATGTTATTGGCAAATAACCAAACCTAGCAAACATTTTTTGAAAAACTTTTCTTTTCCTATTTGAATTAAATAAGTTGAATCACACACCAGTACACGTATTTTTACATTCAGGATGAAAAAAAAAAACCAGCATTTATGATATACCAAATATAGTCCTACTGGTATGCTTATATGATAAAGTATTTTATAAAATGTAACATAACCTATACAATTTTATATGTGTGTGTGTGTGTATGTGTGTGAGTGTATAACGTAAAGGCTTTTATAAACATTTAACATAAAGGTATTATGGTGCTGGCGAAGTGTGGTGTCTCATATCTGTAATCCCAGCTCTTTGGGAGGCTGAGGTGGGAGGATAGCTTGAGGCCAGGAGTTGGAAACTAGCCTGGGCAACAGAGTAAGACCCCGTTTCAATTTTAAAAATATGAATTTATTATGGTGCTATGTAGGTCTAACATTATAAGATGAACTATCTCTATTCCATCTTAATCTTTGAGATAGTGTAGGAATATTTTCATATCAATGTATTAGCAAGTTCTGGTGAGAATATACTTTACTAGAAGTGCAGCATTTAAAGTGCTTAAAAAGTGAAAAACAAGTAAGATTTCTCATATTATGCCCCAGACAACTGTAAAATTTTCTGTAAGATTAAGAAACACAACTATTTCCGCTCAGTATTATTTAAGGTAACTTTCAGTCACAGAAGGATGAATCCAGTTGTCTTCACACTAGAAAGATCTCGCAATCAAAAATCAACCCCACTCCCAAAATCATTGTCGAAATCAAAATATTGATTACGTACCATAGAATCGAGTCATTCGCCTTCCTTTGCATTCGAACAGTGCAAGATGTCTTCTAAATAACCTTGTAGGGAGGATGTTCAGCTTTTGCGACTCTACAGAACAAAACTATCTCTCATCCTTCTTACTGCCGTTTATGTGAGTCTTTCCCACGCTGTAAGAAAGTAAAGTATCCAAATGCACCATTTTATCAAGCGCTCCATGGTCCAGAGGCAGGATATTTTGAAAGTTTGTGGCTAAAGTTGTGGCTCTCTCGTTCCATCCTAATCTAATTTTGATAATAGGACCTTACAGTTTCTAGTATTTGTAGAAAAAAAACCTAAATTAATTCATTTTCTTCTTGGATTCCAGTAATTGTTTAGGATTTCTCTTCTACCAGTTGCTTTTGAGAAATATATTGATTTCTGGATGTCTTTAACTGATCATTGCTTTCAAGAAAAGCACTACTCATGTCCATGCAGTTCACATCTATTTTTACAGTGATTCAGTCTGGAAACTGAAGAGGCAGAATATAAATATTAAAGAAATATTAGTAATGGTAGATATGGTAATATTATCAGTTCAGGAGCAACTTTGCTTAGTTTATCCCTTATGTGCTCTACAGGTTCAATTTAATTGAAAGGAGGAAATGAGTAAGAATCAAAGTTTTGAATTCACACACATGGTTTATTCTTTTAATATATGCCATTTTGATTAAAATACTTTCATTTCTCTCAAATCCAACTTTACTTAGAGCCAAGTTTAATTTTTTGGAAAACTTGCAAAATCAATCTTCTTCCTTCTATTCCTTTTTTATGTGCAAATCATGGGAAGATAAAATTCAAATAAAATGTTTCTAGACATAGTGACTTGATAATTTCTTCTTTCTGTTTGGTAAATTGATCTTTCATGTTTCCCCACAGGATATAAAATTTCCAGAAAAATATATAAGGTTACTATAACTACAAAGCTATGAAGCTGATTAAATTGGTATGTGGCAAATAAATTGAATTAATTCAAAATAATATTCATTTCACCATATCTAAGGCTGGGCCTACAATGGTAAGTGCTTGCTACATTTATTCTCCAAATTGTTTCTTGCAATGCATTTTCCTTATTTACTCCTTTCCTTCCCATATCCACAAAACATAGTTTCTCTGTGGATAGCACATTCATGGCCCGATAAACAGCTTTTTAATATGATGTATAACCTCTCTGTAAACATTTTCTTAAGCCCATGACCACTCTATAATATAAGTTCTCCAGCTGATAAAAGGCATAGTTAAGGAACCAACCATAATCTTTGGTCTGAGAATTGCATTCTCTATCATGGATCTGCCACTAAACGAGTGACACTAAGAACTTGTCCTGATTGAGGTAATTTCTCTAATTTCCAAAATGTGGGTGATTAGCCACTGTCTTTCCAATGATTACAAGTAATCTGGGTATATACTTTTAAAAATAAGAATGGTCTAGGAATCTCGATTTTGATATTCAAAACACAGACAAAATGTGTGATGTGTTTTATATTATGTCATTTCTGTAAGTTATTTCAACAAACTCATTCTTGGTGTGTGTAAATGGGAGTAACAGGTTATATTGTCTTTGAAGCTGGCTGGTGGGGAGGGATGAATTCAATGAACTCCTTTTCCCCGTCTCCACTTACTTCCATAAATCATAGTTTACATGCATTGGTGTGTAAGTTGCTCTTTCAGGTAGTTTAAAATAGTACTTCTCATAATGCCTTTTTCTACTGGTCTCACACCAGTCAGAATGGCTACTGTCAAAAAGTAAAAAAACAACATATGCTGGTGAGGCTGCAGATAAAAGGGAAGGTTTATACATTGTTGATAGGAATGTAAATTAGTTCAGCCACTGTGGAAAACAGTTTGGAGATTCCTCAAAGAGCTTAAAACAGAACTGCCTTTCAACCAAGCAATCTCATTCCTGGGTATATACGCAAAAGAAAATAAATTGTTCTACCTGCATCCTATGTTCATTGCATCACTATTCACAGTAACAAAGACATGGAATGAACCTAGATGTCCATCAACAATAGATTTAACAAAGTGGTACATATACACCATGAAATACTATGCAGCCATAAAAAAGATAGAAATCATGTCCTTTTCAGCAACATGAATGCAGTTGGAGGCCATTATCCTAAGTGAATTGATGCAGGAACAGAAAACCAAATGCCATACCTTCTCACTTATAAGTGGGAGCTAAACATTGAGTACTAGCGGACATAAAGATGGCGAAAATAGATACTGGGGACTACTAGAGGGTGGGGAGGGAGGGAGCAAGGGTTGAAAAACGAATTATTGAGGACTATGTTCGCTACCTGGGTGACAGGATCATTTGTATTTCAAACCTCAGCATCATGCAATATACCCATGTAACAAACCTGCACATATACCCCCTGAATCTAAAATAAACTTTGAAATTCTATATATATATATATATATATTTTTTTTTTTTTTTTTTTTTTTTTTTTTTAATGTAAGCACTGAAGTCACTTCAGTAATAGAAGACTTTGGGTTTTCCAAATTCCCCCAGAACACATAATGCTCTGCTGACTAGTTATATGATTGAGGGCCCTAGGGACATGCTGGATGAATGGGGAGAGGGGTAGACCCCATATTTTCAAGATTTATCCGCTGCCCTTAGTACCACATTGTGTGGTTAGGAATTTCAAACTACTTCTTATTTTAATCTGTGATTTTGACCACAATGAAAAAGCAGTACATATACTGAAATCCCTTAGGGGACGTCAGTTTGTCAACCCACTAACTAGCCCCTTGTTATATATTCCTTCTCATATTACTTCAATTTTGGACTCCAAGTAAGTTTTCCAACAATATTGTGCATCCTAATAAAATAAAAATACTCTAAGTTATTTGCATGTTCCTTTATGTCTACATTTTAACTATAACATTTCAATGTATATTCCATAATGTATAAATGAACTGAACTGAATATATAAAAGAGAAAAATACCAAAAGATACAAAATATTTAAGGTGAAGAGTGTATTGAAAACCACCCCAGGGGCTTCCTAATTCTTTCTTAAAAAGCCAAGCCAAATATTCTCTTTTATGATTTTATCTTTTTTGTTGCTACATTACAACCCATAGTATCTTGCATTTCACCTCTTATATTCTTTCTAAAATAAAATCAATAAACACAGTAAAAAGGAACTTCTTGTATGGTTCTTTTATTGACACTTTTCTAAGGATTTTGCAAGTATATACTACATACTTCTTTAAATGTAACTGTGTATTTTAATATAAGGAAAGCATGTGAATAGGTTATTAAAAATCTTTCATAGATATTTAAATAACATAATTTTCAAATTTTTTTTTTCTGGTGGTAAGGCATTTTAAAAAGCTTAATTCAGGGTTTTATGGTGTGGTGATAGTGATAAGTACATGTTTTTATGTGATTTAATTATGCTTTGGGAAAGATAAAGTTGAAAATAAAAAAAATCTTGAAACACAGGCCATTAAGAACATGGAAATCAAATGATATTTCCAAAAGTTCAAGAAATATTTAATGGCAAGTTTGAATGTCATGTCCAGGAAAGAGCAATTAAACCAGGACAGGCCATCGTCATGTTAAGGTTAAATTGTCTAAAAACAAACTCCCCAGGATCTGCAGAAATGCATTCTATTCCTGGTTGCTAAAACCAGGAATTTAAACCATCTAAAACTTGATTTTTTTTTAAGCCTCTTTTTTAGCACCAAGAGCAAAGGTAAAAAGTGAGAATAAAACCACAAATAATACTAATACACTCCTCGCCTTCAAAGCTCTGACAGTATAAACAGAAATACAATTTAACAAGGAATTTCAGTAAAGCACGTTAATTATGAAAGGACACCACAGGATAATAAAGTGAGCCAGGATATGAGAATGGGTGGCATGTCAGAAAAGCTATCCTGGAGGAATTGCTGTCCAGTAGATAACAGAGGAGTGAATAAACCACACCATTATGTTGGTGCAAAAGTAATTGCAGTTTTTGCATTAAAAGTAATGGCAAAAGCCACAACCACATTTGCATCAACCTAATACTACGAACAATCTTATTACTACCTTTTGGTGACTAGGCATAAATATTGATCTTGGGTTTTTATAAAACTGAACATATATATATATATACCTATGACCCAGTTGCAGCATACATATGTTCAACTTTAGATCTAAACACATTTGTCCCAAATTACACTCTTTCCAGCAATATATAACAGTGTCATTTGTTCTACAACCTTGTCACTACTCGGAGTGTGAGGGGTGTGTGAAATAAGATAAAAGGAGGGTGGTTGCTATTAGCAGTGGAGTTTGGAGCCGGATAAAGTGTTCCAGGCTGAGGGACAGCACATGCAAAGGCCTGTGGAGAAGGGAAAATGAGGTTTATTTGAGCAACCAAAGATACCCTGATGGTGTGTGTTAGTGAATGAGCACTGATAGAAAATAAGATTAAATAATAAGCAAGCATGAGATCAAAAGAGGCCTTTCAGGTCATATGAAGAGATATAAAATGTATCTTAAAGGTAACAGGAAGCCAATAAAGGGTTTTCTTACTGAGAATTCACTAAAGGGGTGAAGATGGGAAGTGGGAAGGTAAGAACCACAAGGACCATCTAAATTGAAACAGTGATAAATACAGGTGAGAGTGATAATGAGATCCTGCACCAGAGTACTGGTAATTGGGGATTTGGCAGCTACATAACAGGCAAAATAAATAGAATCTACTAGATTTGGCAGAGAAGGAGCTTGAGTATTGTTTCTGTTGAGTTTCATGTGCTTCTGTGATACTTAAACAGAAATATCCCTTCTATAGAGGTAAAACATGACAGGGCTTGAGGCCCAGGAAAGAGTTCTGCACTTGTGATTTTGACTTGTGAGGCATCAAAATTTAGATGGTGGTGGAAACCATGGGAGTTAATGTAGATGCTGATGGAGTATGAGTGAGAAGAAAAGGGAATCTAGGCAATCTGGGAAGCACCAGTAAGACAGAATCAGTAGAGAATAAGAATGGAGAACCCATAGAAGATACGGATGTACATGCAGTGGTGTAGCAGACACTTAAGAGGTGAGCTGTCTTGGATTCCAAGGAACAAAATTGATTTCACAAGGGTGATATGATGGACAATATTAAGACTGAGACTACAAGTAAGATTAGGACTAAAATAAAGCTATAAAGCTCCGTGAAATTAAGATTATCGGGGGCTATTACGAGAGCAGTTTCATAGAAGAGGAAATAATAAGAGCTAGATTTGGCATGAAGGACACACGAGGAAGAGGAGACAATAAAAGTAAACCAGGGTTTGCAAAATGCTCGTCTATGTATTTTTTAGCTCACCTCAAATAATTGAAAAAAAAAATAAAAACAATATTGTTTTTCATGAAGTTTATCAGGGTTCTCAACTTCAACACTATCACTATTTTACACTGGATAATTATGTACTGTAGGAGGCTGTCTTGTGCATTGTAATAAGTTTATCACTATCCTTGACCTCTATCCATTAGATATTAGTAGCACGTTCTGCTCCGTGTGACAAACAAAAACGTCTCCACATATTGCCAAATGCTCCTTGAGGGGCAAAATCATTCCTCATTAAGAACCACTGAGCTAAAGTGATTCCATTTATGGAATGAAACCATTTTTATGTGAATTCTTTTTATGAAATGACAATAACATATTGGACATGTGTGGGTCTGTGCATATGTGAGTGCCTGTGTATTTAACTTTCTTACATAGAATACTTTTTCAAATGAAATTGGTGTCTGAGTTTTCTTTTTGAACGTTAACTGTTTATACAAAACTCAAAATTCTAAAGATTACTAGTGCAGTGCAAACAATGTATTTCAAAACTTTAGTAATAAGAGTCATTTTGAGTAGGAAATGGAGAGACATATGAGATAGTGGGATTTTTTTTAATATGGGATTATTGAGCATATTCAGATGCTATTTGGAGGAATCAAACTATATGTAGAGATTGAAGTTATTGAATGTGAGAGGCACATCAAAGAGAGCAGAATATCCCTGACTCTGTGAAAGGGCGAATAATAATGGGATTCAATAGTCAGGCAGAAGTATTCAACTTAGGAGAAGGAAATGGTGTGTGTGTGTGTGTGTGTGTGTGTGTGTGTGTGTGTGTGTTTAAACAGACTCGATTTTCTGTTTGGTGAAATGAAGTTGAAATATAGGCTACTCAAATGTTCTACTGTCTTCATGAAGTAGCAAATAGTATCTTTTGCTGATAACAAGGCAGAAGATGAGAAAGCTATGGTTTTAAACGATTACTGTGAATACATGAAGAATGAATTATTCAGAAAAAATGTAGTAAGATTACCAAGCAGTTTAAATTTGGAAATCATAAGTCTGTAATGAAGCCAGCTTACAATGTTGGATGCTTTTTCAAGGATACTCAGCTGCTAGAGTGCAAGCACAGAGAATGTAGATCACTGAGTTCCTAGAGGCTTGGGGTCTTTACAGATCCATACTTAACATAGAGGGACAACTACATGGGAAGAATTTTAATGTATACACAATGTAAAGAGCCAGATATTATTTAGAGCAGCAGTCCCCAACCATTTTGGCACCAGGGACCGCTTTCATGGAAGACAATTTTTCCATGGACCAGAGCAAGGTGGTGGGGGGTTTGGGAGGGCATTAGATTCTCATAAGGAGCATGCAAACCAGGTCTCTCATACGCACGGTTCACAATAGGGTTTGCGCTCCAATGAGAATCTAACGCTAAATTAACAGGAGGTGGAGTTCAGGCAGTAAAGCTTGCTCACCTACCGCTCACCGCCTGCTGTGCAGGTGCAGCCTGGTTCCTAACAGACCATGGAAGAGACCGGTCCATGGCCCAGGGGTTGGGGACCCCAGATTCAGAGGGCCAGGCACACAATTTGAACAAGACTTCATTTCCTAGCTTTTTCCACTGAGACGGCCCCAAAAGAGGGTAAAGAAACAACAGCTTAAAATTGTCCAGATCTTGGTTTCTAAACACCATCCCACAACAAAAGGAACTAGGTATCCTTGGGAAAGCAAGTGATTCTAGGGCTGAAATAGGAAAAATACAAGATGAGTCTTGAAAATCTTTTGACATTATGAAGTAACAAAATGAACAAAAGGGAACGGGGTATTGTTGAAAGAACATAGTAGCCAACCTTAAAAAGATCCTAACTGAATCTGCCAAAGACAGAACCATTTGTGAACACACACAAAAATGATAGCAATGGATTTTCACCTACAGGAGAAGATGAATACCCAGAAGTCTATCTGGATATAAATAAATCACCAAGTAAATAAATAAATAGGGAAGAAGGCATAGAAAGAAAAAGAGAAATAGAAAATTCACTTTTAAGCACACACCACAATAATAATTGCTACAGATGAGATCCAATAATGAATACTAAAAATAGTAAGTGAAAGTTTGATGAGAAACAATTTGCATAGACTCAAAATACCTCTACAAAAAATAGTTACTAACTACAGAGAGATCTTAACTTTACAGTGGAGAAACCTGGCAAAAACTACCTTAACCAAATGATCATGGTTAACATAACCATGTTGATATCATGGTTATGTAATTTTTTAAAAATATGGGATTATTGAGCAAGCACATTTGGATGCCACTTGGAGGAATCAAACGATACTTAGAGACTGAAGTTACTGAGTGTGTGAGGCACATCAAAGAGAGCAGAATATCCCTGACTCTGTGAAAGGGTGAAAAATAATGGGATTCAAAACTCAGGCAGAAATATTCATAAGAAGTATTCATAAGAAATGTTGATATAATGAGCCCCATTGATGTGATGCACTTCTGAGGCACAATATCATGTTTGTGGTATTCTTGCCAAAAGTGCATAACTTCATTCAAATCATGAAAAAACATCAGAGAAACCCAAATTGAAGGCCAGCTGTAAAAGAATGAACCCATACGTATCATTAGTACCAAGATCATAAAAAAACAAGAAAAGACTGCCAGACACTGGAGGAGACGAAGGAGACATGACAATTAAATAGAATATGGTATAGTACATTGGAACCTGAAAAAGAAAAGGGGCCATTAGTGGAAAAATTGGTGAAATTTGAATACTATGTATAATTCAGTGACTAGTATTGTATCAATATTAATTTACTGATTTTGGTCATTATTATGTAAAATGTTAACTTTAGGAAAAGCTAGATGAGAGATATTTGGGAACTGTACTATTTTTTGCAAGAATTCTGTAAGCATGAAATTAGGTAAGAATTAACAATTCAAAAATATAATTGATTCTTCATGGTAGGAAAGGAAGCAGAGACAGTCATTGCCTGAAACATAGTGACCTCAATAAACAATTTTGAAATGAATGAATAAATAAAATAATGAAAGAAAATTACCTAAATCCTAGAGTACTACTTCAAGTGAACAGCTACATCTTTTAAACTAGACCAGTGACTCAAAATAAAATAAAATAAATCCACGTTTTTCCCAATAATTTATTTCAGAACAGAAAATCTAAGTCAAACATTAAATTTAAAAGTGTATTAAATCCAGCCAGGCACAGTGGCTCACGCCTGTAATCCCAGCACTTTTGGAGGCCAAGGCAGAGGACCACTTGAGGTCAGGAGCTCGAGACCAGCCTGGCCAACATGGCAAAACCCCATCTCTACCAAAAAATACAAAAAATAGCCAGGCATGGTGGCAGGTACCTGTAGTCCTAGTTACTCTGGAGGCTGAGGTAGGAGAATCACTTGAACCCATGAGGTGGGGGCTGCAGTGAGCCGAGATCACACTACCGCACTCTACCCTGGGCGACAGAGTAAGACCCTCGGTCAAAAAAAAAAAAAAAAAAAAAAAATTGTATTAAATCCAAACTGCTAGAACAAGAAAGCTACATAGAACAAATGGAACAGCAGCTTTTACTTTGGATACCATTTTATCACAGAGGCTTCAACAAACAGAAATACCCAGAATCAACTAATAGAGGAAGCAGTGATATTTAATTCCCAAGTAAAGATATATTAGAAAAAGTCACTTTAATACTTGTATTTACACAACACATGGAAACAGAGATATTAAGATCCAAAAATCACTGCTAGTGCTAACCTAATATATCCAGCAGAGAGGAAAGTAAAACTGAGAAGTTTGATATCTATGTATTTTGTTACCACTGTGAGAAGCAAGAAAATGAAAATAATAAAAAACATGAAGAGTAATTCTAGGTCCCCAAGTTAATGCTGCTGATGGACGTCTGAAATTATGACTGTATAGAACTGAGTTGCCCAATATGTTTGCCATAAGCCATATAAGGTCACTGAACATTTGAAATGTGGCTAGTCACCGAATGATGTTGTAAGTATAAAATACATACAGTATTTGAACATTTCGTATGAAAAAATGCAAAATATTTTATGAATTTTTATATTGATTACACATTGGAATCATAATATTCCGGATATATTGCGTTGATAAAAATATTAATTAATTTCACTAATGATTTTACTTTCTAAAATGTGACTACTAGTAAATTTAAAACTATTTCCATGGTTCACATTTCATTTATGCTTGTATTGTATTTATATTGGATAGCACTGGTATAGAAAATGAAAGAGAGCTAGGTAGGAAAACAGGATTTTTAACAGCATTAAAAGGGTTCTATCAGTAAAACTCCCTAACATTTCTTTTTAATATTTATTCTAACATTTATATTTCCTTTTAAATTTCCACTGGAACCACCTTTTCACCTTAGAACTGAAGTGTTCATCAATTATGTATTAAGCCCTTAATTCCAAGACATGATGTTCTAGAAGAACATGTTGAAGCCGTTGCTAATGTATCTGATTATGTAGCCTGGCAGTCCTTCAGGGCACGGGATAATCTAGCCCCTAGGGATTGACAAACTTTATATGGCACTTTTTTTGTTTGTCTTTTGCAGTGTCCAGCACAGAATTATGTTGGAATGTCTCTTAAAAGATTCCATCACCTCTACTAGACTCACCCAGTTTCTGGGGGATCTGGGACAAAAGGAGCAGAAGGGGGAAACAGCTTTACTCTTCTCTGTGTTTAAACCTCATCTTCCTTACTGCTCTCAAATCCGAATGAGACAAAAAATATACCCATCTCATTGCCTGTCCTTTTCCCCACTGAAACCAGAGCACAGATAGTCCTGATTAACCAACCCTCTCTTGCTCCTTTCACTTGACACGACTTAGCTCTTCTGTGACAAGGGCCTTGTAAGGAAAAGACATTTAAATCTAACAAGCCATAATTAATACATCTCACTTGAGTCCTAGATTAGTCATTAGCAAACTCTTTGCTCTCATGACCCCTGTACTCTAGTCAAAATTATTGAAGACCCAAAAAAGCTTTTATTAATGTGGATTATAACAATCTGTAGTTAGCATATTAGAAATTAAAATTGAGTGATTTAAAAAACCATTTAAGTATCAATTCATTTAAAATGTTACTTATACACCCATTTAATATATTTATAATATATTTTATAAGAAATATTAACTATATTATTTAATAATATAATAATTATATAATGGCTAAAATAATATTAAAAGAAAAAATTAATGAGAAGAGGGTACTGCTTTATGTTTTTAAAAATCTCTACATCTGGCTTTGTAGAAAACAGCTGGAACTTCATATTTGCCTCTGCATTTAAGCTGGTTCAATGTATAGCTTTAGCTGATATATATGAATAAAATATAGCCTCACAGAGAGTCTGAAAAAGGAGGACTATTTTAGGTATTCAGTCTGTTTCGGTGTATAAAATATATGTGTGTGTATATATATATTTTATATATATATGTATTTCTCTTATATATCACTTATATATATATGTGTGTGTATATATATGTATTTCTCTGAAACTACATCCAAATAAGCAAATGGCAGTTTCTTTTCTAAGTTCTGGGGTACATGTGCAGGACATGCAGGTTTGTTACATGCGTAAACATGTGCCATGGTGGTTTGCTGCGCCTATCAATCCATCACCTAGGTATTAAGCCCCACATGCATTAGCTATTTATCCTGATACTCTCCCTCCCCCTACACCCCCAACAGGCACCAGTGTGTGTTGTTTCCCTCCCTGTGTTAATGTGTTCTCATTGTTCAGCTACCACTCATAGGTGAGAACATGCAGTGCTTGGTTTACTGTCCCTGTATTCATTTGCTGAGGACAATGGCTTCCAGCTCCATCCATGTCTCTACAAAGGACATTATCTTGTTCCTTTTTTGTGACTGCATAGTATTCCATGGTGTATATGTACCACATTTTCTTTATCCAGTCTATCATTGATGGGCATTTGGGTTGGTTTCATGTCTTTGCTATTGTGAATAGTGCTGCAATGAACATACATGTACACATATCTTTATAATAGAAAGATTTGTATTCTTTGGGGTATTATACCCAGTAATGGGATTGCTTTGTCAAATGATATTTCTGGTTTTTAGGTCATTGAGGAGTCGCCACTGTCTTCCACAATGGTTGAACTAATTTACATTCCCACCAACAGTGTAAAAGTGTTCCTATTTCTCCACAACCTCACCAGCATCTGCTGTTTTTTTGACATTTTAATAATTGCCATTCTGACTGGTGTGAGGTGGTATCTCATTGTGGTTTTGATTTGCATTTCTCTAATGATCAATGATGTTAAGCTTTTTTTCATATGTTTGTTGGTCACATAAAGGTCTTCTTTTGAGAAGTGTCTGTTCATTCCCCTTGCCCACTTTTTAATGGAGTTGTTTTTATCTTATCAGTGTTTAAGTTCCTTGTGAATTTTAGATATTAGACTTTTGTCAGATGGATAGCTTGCAAAAATTTTCTCCCTTTCTGTAGGTTGCCTGTTCACTCTGATAATTTCTCTTGCTGTGTAGAAGCTCTTTAAGGTTAATTAGATCCCATTTGTCAATTTTGGCTTTTCTTGTAATTGCTTTTGATATTTTCTTCATGAAATCTTTGCCCATGCTTTTAAATGGTATTGCCTAGATTTTCTTCTAGGGTTTTTTTTATAGTTTTGAGTTTTACATGTAAGTCTTAAATCCATCTTGGGTTAATTTTTGTGTAAGGTATAAAGAAGGGGTTCAGTTTCAATTTTCTGCATATGGCTAGCCAGTTCTCCCAGCACCATTTATTAAATAGGGAATCCTTTCCCCATTGCTTGTTTTTGTCAGGTTTTTCAGAGATCAGATTGTTGTAGATGTGCAGTCTTATTTCTGAGATCCTTATTCTGTTCAGTTAGTCTATGTGTGTGATTTTGTACCAGTACCATGCTGTTTTGGTTACTGTAGCCTTGTAGTATAGTTTGAAGTTGGGTAGCTAGATGCCTCCAGCTTTGTTCTGTTTGCTTAGGATTGTCTTGGCTATACAGGCTCTGTTGTGGTTCCATATGAATTTTAAAGTAGTTGTTTTTTGCAATTCTCTGAACAATGTCAATGGTAGTTTAATGGGAGTAGCACTAAATCTATAAATTACTTTGGACAGAATGGCCATTTTCACGATGTTGATTATTCCTATCCATGAGCATGGAATATTTTTCCATTGACTTGAGTCCTCTCTGATTTCCTTGAGCAGCAGTTTGTGGTTCTCCTTGAAGAGGTCCTTCGCTTCCCTTGTTAGCTGTATTCCTAGGTATTTTATTATTTTTGTAGCAATTGTGAAGAGGAGTTCATTCATGTTTGCTTCTTGGCTTGTATATTGTTGGTATGTAGGAATGCTTGTGATTTTTGCACATTGATTTTGTATCCTGAGACTTCGCTGAAGTTGCTTATCAGCTTAAGAAGCTTTTGGCCTAAGATGATAGGGTTTTCTAGATTAGGATCATGTCATCTAAAAACAGAGACAGTTTGACTTCCTCTCTTCTTACTTGAATGCCCTTTCTCTAATTTATGAAGTTATTAATTACCTTCCTCAATTCCTATTTTATGTCTTTAATATTTACATATAAATCTTGCTTTTAATGCTTTTATTATTTTACATTATGTAGTAATCCTAACATTTGCAAGTTAGCATTTTGTCTCCACATGTTCCAGGGGAAGGAAGAATGCAGACCCAATATGTTCTTCTGTTTGGTCCCTCTGTCAGGCACAACCCAGTGAATTTTTCTTTGATTTAGTAAAGATTTACCGAAGGTTCACCCTGACCCTACTATGGGCTGGCCATACCAAGAGACATAGCTGCTTTGTACCAACATATTTGAGTCATCCAACTAACTCCCTCACGAGACTTTTCTAATTGAAATTGACTTCCTTTGGAGTTTTCCCACAGGGAGGATATGTGCTGGTCTAGCTGACCTGACTCTCCAGTTAGCTTGACATTTGTGTTTCTCACTGCAAATTAATAGATCAGTATTCAGGTTTACCCTGAAATATCCTGGGAGTTGCAGAGCATGGACCAACATCCCTAAGTCTGATCAACACTAAAGCAGTTTCTAAATGGAGATCATGATAAATGCATTAAGAAATTTCCACTGGGTAAGAGCCTTCTAGCAGCCAGTTTTATCTGTTAATATGCTTATATGTCACAATGTCATTTGTCACTTTTCACAGAGCTCTGACATAATATTCAAATAGTTGAGATATAATAGATAGTTTGAGTTCAATGTTATGTAGAAAAATCACTATTTCCTCATAATGGACAGTTTATTTCTTTATATGAAGCCATTTTGAATATGCTTAATGTATTTTTAATGTAACCAGGAAGCCAACCTAATTGCTATTTCCCCAGAAATTACTTTTTATAACTCTATCAATGCAATAAGGTTTTTAAAAGTTTTTTCTTTCTATATTTTTACATTGGCTTATTTGAGGTAAATTTTAAAATTTTGTGTTGAAAAACAAACCTACAGTAATTATTTGTGCTGAGACAAAATATAGCCAGGTTTTCCAGATGTGGAGGATAATCCAAGGGTTAAATAAAATGAGATAATGTTTTCCTTTTTAAACCATCACCACTAAAGACTTAGTATTAATACTGCATAGCACTTTTCAGTGCACAAATACTTGTAATAAATATTGTACCACATTTCTCATAATGTAGCCTGATGTATGAGTAGAACAAATGTAATTTCCAATCTAGAGGTAAGGGAAGATAGGTCCAAATGGTTCCATGACTTGCCCAAGTTCACACAGCTGTAAGACCCAAGTTGAACTGTCTTTAATCCTGCATATCCAATTTCTCTGTACCTTCTACTATACTATTGGTACCTGGAATTACTAGTAGCAATACATTAGACAAATTGAATACATTATATATTTTTGAAGGAAAAAGCCACAGATGAACAATTCAAATGCATTTTAAAATTGTAGTTACATTGTATTGAACTAAATTAATGGATAATCAAATTACTACACATACTTTGACTTATTAATAAAGATGTATTAGGTACATTGTCAATAGAATACTTGCTTTTTTTTCTTGTTGCTGTGCTTGTGGCAATTTTGTGCACTGTTTCACCCAGATCTTTCAGAATTCGTTCCAACAAATTCAAGGTGCTTTGCTGTTTCATCAGAATGGATATATTAAGGTACAATCCAGTGTGTTGAATACATAAAGCATGAAACTTTCCAAACATTACTAGCTGTTGGTAATGTTACACGTCCCGCTTACCACCACCAGTGTAATTCAGATAAATTCCTTTATACATGAATCCCATGAAAACAGGAAAAAACAAAGCATGATACATATATAAGGGCATGTACTATGTTACCAAATACATTTCTGACTGGAATTTCTGCTTTGACAAGCTTCAGTGGAAACCAAATCCTCCCATTACAATGTTTTATGACTGATGAGTGGTAGAACTTCCCAAAGATTATCTCCTGGTTTTGTACATTCAAATCTTGCTTCTCTTCCCATATCCACAAGTCTTCAATGCTAAGTTCCTTAGAGCACATTTATATCACAGTAATGATACGGGAGTGCTGGGAAGGGAAGAGTGTGGTCCCTTTAAATGATATGAGGGGTGGACAGGGAAGTGCTGGGTAGAGGAAGGCATAGTCCCTGGCTAGGGCTCCACCCCCACTGACCTGGGTGAGGATAAGCACTCCTGCTTTCAAGCCCAAATGTTGCATTTTCCAAGACCACCCTGGCCCTCCACACCCCCATCCTGGGCCTGTAATAACCCGAGACCCTAGCGGGCAGACACACACGTGGCCAGACATCAAGATGAGCACATCAGCGGAAGACGACACAGTGGCTGGACGATGAGAGGGCATCGAAGGAGCAGGTCGGTGGAAGAGCACAACGACAGATGCCAGCATGCCAGCAGGCCATCAACCAGCATGACGAGGACAAGTTTGGCCTGGCTGGAGCAGTCAGAGGAAAGCTGGGGCCGCCAAGTGCTCCAACTCCAGGGCAAAACCATCTCTCTTCCGGCTCCCCCATCGCCTGAGAGCTACTTCCACTCAATAAAATTTTGTACTCCTTCTCCAAGCCCACATGTGATCCGATTCATCTGGCACAGCAAGGCAAGAACCCAGGATACAGAAAGCCCTCTGTCCTTGCAACAAGGTAGAGGGTCTAACTGAGCTGCTTAACACAAGCCGCCTATAGGCAAACTGAAAGAGGACCCTGTAACACACGCCCACTGGGGCTTCAGGAGCGGTAAACATTCACCCTTAGACGTTGCCGTGAGGTCGGAGCCCCACAGCCTGCCCATCTATATGCTCCCCTAGAAGTTTGAGCAGGGGGGCACTGAAAAAGCGAGCCAGACCCCCATCGCACACCTGCGAGAGGGACAAGGAATTTTTTCCATTTCAGTAAGACCTCTGGTCCTGCATATACATGTCACAACACTGAATCAATCAGAACAGTGCACTATAGAAGTTTTCTTGGAAGCCATTGCTACATAGGATGTCTAGAAATATTTTTCTTGGACATGACTAAAAACCACAAACATGTATCACAGTAAACCCAAAGTAAATGTTTTCCAATTCACCTTCACCTTAGCCATATCTCAAAAGTTTCTTTGGCCACACCAGTGGCACCTGACAGAAGGAAAATGTAACAGAAGGCATGTCACACTGGAAAGAAACAGTGAACTGCATAAAGTAACTTAATTTGCAAACTGTATAAAACACATGGTCATGTGAACACATTGCTATAAGCTCTCATGGGCCTTGGAAAAGTCAGGCAAGTTCAGGGCCTTAAAGTTGGAGCTTTAGATTCATGGAGATTCTGCTGCTGCCACATACCCATATTTGTTCTTCCTGTACTGTTGATATGTAACATGACCATGAATACATTTTTCAATATCTACCTCATACTCTCTTGAACTGAAAGGTTCTTTATACCAACCTATTGGCTCCTCAGGAAGCCCACCAAAGCCAGGTATGGTGTGGCTCATGTGTGTAATTCCAGCTACTCAGGAGGCTGAGACAAAAAATATCACTTAAGGCTAGGAGTTCAAGACCAGCCTGGGCAACACAGGGAGACCTTGTCACTATAAAAATTTTTTAAATTAGCTTGGCATGGTGGCATGCACTTGTAATCTCAGCTACTCAGGAGGCTGAGTCAGGAAGATTACTTAAACTCAGTAATTTGAGACCAGCCTGGACAATTTAGTTAGACCACAGCTATGAAAAAAGAAAGAGAGAGAGAAATAAGTGCATAATCTCCAATAGTTAAGTAATACAACGTTTAACATACATGTCCTTAGGTGACCCAAGCTTCAAATAGCCCTCCCAGGCTAAGAATATCTTAGCCCTTGCTGATTCCTGAAATGCAGTGATTGAGGTCCTTTCCAAATGTGTTTCCCTCACTCCGATGCATCTCCTACATGCTGTATTTTAAAAGTTCAAGGGTTGGTGAAAATCTATTCCCCTAGTTTAAGAAAGCCTAAAGATTGCTTCGTTTTCAAACATCCTCTATCTTCTGTCACCAATGACTTAACTGAACTGCTCTTGATGACTTTTTGGTTACTAGATCTGCAGTCCCTGAGCAGACGTTTCCATAATCCTAGCCATATATTTATTCATCCAGGGCCTAAAGATTGGCTTCAAATGTGTTCCTGAACTAGGGCAACATTGCTGTCATTCTACCAGAAATATTCTCTGAGTAGCCAGAGGCCAGCTTAAGAGAGTGGATTAAAACACTGAGAAATTCATGTCAACTGTCCTCTGTCACTCTACCTGTTGATGTTTGTGTAGGTCTCTCTCCGTGTGTGTGTGTGTGTGTGAGAGAGAGAGAGAGATTTCTTAAATACCTGTTCTTTTATTTTAACACCTTAAGAAATGGGCAAAGAGTACAGATATCAACCATGTTTGGGGTAATTAAAGTGAGAATAATCTTGTACTGGTGACTTCTGATGCTGAAAGTGTGTTGTTAGCTATACTGACATACTCTGAAATATTTTTTTTTTAAGTTGGGTCCATAGGAACCAAATCTTTTGCTTTCCTGATCTTAGACAAGTAAACCAATAGGAAATAAGACCCTACTTCTGATGTAGTAACACTAGGAAAGATTGATCCCAATGGAGGAAGATCATTCTAGAAGAAATTAGGCTTTTTCATTGATTAGAAATAACACAGTATGTAACCTGCTTATTCAGATCATGCTTTGAGACTCACACAATTTTTCAGAAAATGTAACTAAAGTGGAAGGTCTAAGTAGAGAAGTCACGGAGAAAGAAGAGAAGGGTTACTACCAATGACATATCACAGGACTCTTAATAAATAGGTCTGTGTCTCAATGCCCTGAGAATCATGAATCAGTATTCATTGACCCATATGAATGGGCTAAGAAATACTGGGCTATACTCCATTTCTGCCCTTTTCCCTCCTGCACATGTCCAACAACCTTCTCCATCACAACACTGTAGCTTTATTCTTATAAGAAAACTAAATCAGAAATCATTCTTTCACATAAAGATATAAAACATAAGACTTACATTTTCACTAAAAACAGGTTGTGGCAGAAGATAGAATTTATCCTATGATGATGGAAAAATTGCATTTTAACTCCACACGGTCTCTATAGCATGGTGTGGTCATACTTCTCACATGGAAGCAAAGGGCTTCAAAACAAAAATAGCAGAAACTGCCATAAAGAGATGAAATTGCCCTGTTTAGCATTTTGGTCTTTTCCAGTGTCCCTGACTGAGCTAACTACGATGGACAAGAAGCCTGGAAAATACTTGGAAACATTATTGGAAAAATACTTAGAATTGCTTGACTGTATAATAACAATCGGACCCTCTACATTAAATCCAGAAGCTGTAGCCACAGCCACAAACAATTAAGCAGACTACTCAAGGACACTTACAGGTTAAAGGAACATTGAGGAGCATACAGAAAAAGTGGTAATGTGAAAGAAAAGGAGATTGTGTTTCCTTCTTCTAGTTATTGATGGCTACAAAAATCATTACACAACTAGTGAGTTACTAAAACAATTTACTATCTCTTATGATATTATAGGTCAAGAATTTGGGCAGGGCTTGGTGAGACAACTTTTCTCCTCTACATGGCATTGATATGACCAATCCATCTTATTTAGAGGGTGTGTGAACTAGTTTGGGGGATTCAAGATGGCTTCACTCACATGCTACCAACTTGGCAGGATCACTGAAAAGCTGGGCTCAGCTGGGTCTCTCTTCTTTTCTATGTAGTTTTTGCATGTGTTTTCCCAACAAGGTAGTTGGATTTCTTATTATGGCAGTTCTGGACTCAAGAGGAGGTGGTTATTGCTACTTCCCTAAAAGATTAGGCCTAGAATAAGCCATAATATTACTTCTTCCATATTCTGTCAGTCAAAGCAGTCACAGATCAGCCCAGATTTAAGAGGAGGAAATCTATACTTGACCTGTTCAATATGTGGCCATTTTTAACCTACTTACATCTCTTTTTGGTAAAAGTTGCTCAAGGCCAAATGTTAGCTGCAGAACTCGAAATCATGATGTCAGAACCATTCACAATGCCGGAATTATTGAGGATAGCCCTCTCACCAAAGACTTCAGAAATCTAGCACTGATTATAAAAGCCTTAGTTAAACTCCACCACACCAAACATCTATAAACAAAGGCGTTGTTCTGGTTCTGAGGAGAGCTGACCTTTGACGGAGGGAAGTAGTTGATCATTTTGCCTGGGAACCTTTGGAGGCAAAGGTCAAATCTTTCCATCTATAAAAATATATGGGAGAAACCAGAAAGAATCCAGAGATGATCAACTGAATAGATTAAAGGATAGGAAATTACTTCCCTCAACAAAAATAAAGGAGTCTAGGCTATTAAGCCACAACAAAGGAAGCTATCCAAGATTAATAGATGTCTTCAAATATATGAGAGGATTTTCTCAGTAGGAAATTAAGCAGTTGTTCCACTTAGAAAGAGCTGTAGTAAGAGGAAATGACTTATATTGAAATGGATAAGACAGAGGTAGAAGCTTTCTGTCTATTAGAGGATCAAAGAATATGAAACGAGATATTTCTAAACCAAAAGAGGTTTTATTGGTTTTTGGAGTTAGTGTATTATTACCGAACTCTAAATTTATGAGAAAAAAATAAGTAACAGACTGAAAGGAGAGGGAGGATAATACACACAAATGGGATGTGGCTCCTGATATTAAATTGCTTACAGTCTCTTTGGGAAGACAGTAAATGTGCATTAAGTAAATATTTAAAAGTAACAGAGAAAATTTATAAACATACACGAGCTCCCACCTGAGGAGAGCTGCCCTGAATAGGCTGCTCCAGACCTCTGTGGAATATTTATTCTGTCTTTCTTTTGGTTGCTGCAGAGGCTTCCCTTGCCTTCAGTTGTAGGAAGAGTTATGGAAAAAGAAAAAAGGGAGAGAACTTCCTCTGAATTCTTCACAAATGCTCTCCAGTAATTTACAGGACAATGCAAAGCATCCACATGCCAGACAGAAACTGCATGGGAGGGAGGGTTGTCAGTTGTTATTATAGCAGTTATGGAAATAGTTAATAGGAAGAAATAAGGATGGAAGTGTTCAATAGATATCCCTCTCCCAAACTGCTGATTGGTTGCATGTTCACAACTGAACGTGCCCCAAACCTCTCCTCACTCAATACCGACCTTTTTTTTCATTCTTAGCACATCTTAGTTCACATCCTGTTTTTAAGTTTTTAGGTCATAGTACTGTCCACTTACTTTTCTACTTCCTTCTCCCCTAGCCCCTGCCCAAAAGATACCATTGAACTACCACCCAGAAGCATACTTTAGGGAAATTATAAGTTTTAGAGGTACGGAATGGAACAAAGCATATGTCCTCTTTCCCCTATGGAGGTGCAGTAGGAGGTGCGACAGGAAGAGAGGTACTGAGCATACCTGTTTTTCCAAAGAAACGAGAGCTAGCAGATATTTAATGGTTTCTGTGTATAAGGGGCTTTATATATTTTAGGTTTAATCGTAAGAAAATTGTCATTTTTTTAAGCTTCAAAAAGTTGAATCTTGGCAATTTTCATATGATACAACCTAAAAATATTACCTTATACTTTAATCCTTATAACAACTCTGGGAGAAGGATATTATTAACTTTCTTATACATAACACATTTAACAAAACTGAGGCCCCAAGAATCAAAATAACTTGAAGATCACACAGATACTGAGAAAAGAAGCTATCATATTAACAGAGTTTTATTCAATTCCAAAACCCCATCCACTATCCCTATTATGCTTGTGTCATGTTGATACTCATTCACATTTTAAGACAGGTATGTTTAACTTTGCATACTTTTTGAAAGGCTTATCACTATATTAAGCATACTTTCTACGTTATTTTAAATTAGATAATCTTACTGGAGTTAAACAGCTGCATTCTAAACAGTCTTTGTCAATACAACTACCTGAATTAGACACTCCCTTATACAAAAAGTGTATGGATCTTGCCAAATAAGTCCCATCAATAATAAAGTCAGTGAAGAATAAAAACAAAACAAAACAAGACAAGACATTGGCCATGATTATTGAAAATTTGGATTCTTGCCTGAATTGGGATACATGATTATAAAGTAGAAATACATCCTGTTGGGACTCAGATTCAAGTTATCACTTCGTTAGGTCAAATTGATGTTTGCAGGTGTCTGGGTTGTACCATTTAGAAAGAGCCAGAGAGATCCAAGGTACAAGCAACAGAAACAAGCTTGAAAGATATCTGAGAGCTCATAAAAATATATCTCATTTTTAATATAAAAGAGGAACACATTCTTGGGGTTGGTGGTGGTAACAGAATGGTTTGAACTATTGGTAGTATGTATTATAGAAGTCTAGTCAGGTGTAATTTCCTTAGGGCAGGGCAATATCCTCTTCATCTTTGAATCCCTAACACAATGGTTTGTTCATAATGGGCATTTAATACGTGGATAATGAATTTAATTGGTTTTTAGGAAGCAAACCCTTCTGACAGCAAAGGTTAAAAATTAACTATGTGTATGTGTGTGTGTATGTGTGTGTGAGAGCTCACAAGGCTTGGGGAACTATGATAAAGAAGAAAGAATTAGAAACTGAGTGCCAACTAGTTCATGTATCTGGTACTTGCTCTACATACTTCTTAATTGAATAAAGATATCACAAGGACATTGAAATTAAAAATCCAGATTCTAGCTGTTATAACTGAATTTTAGTTTGTTACAGCCCTGTCTAGAGAAAAAAATAGATTTGTAGTATCATTACTCAGAAATAATGACTTACTAATTTAGATAATACAGTTTTTAAAATTATTTATTTAAAGATAAGACTTTGATTCGCATCATACTTTCAGGCCTAGTTATGCTTCTCAAAAAATATTGTCATGGGCAGAGGTAAAACAGATCAGCTAAAAGCTTTGAAGCTTGATTTGAAGGTAAAAGTTTTACAGAAAAAAACCTATCTCCAAGACAAATCAGCAATATTACTTTAGGGAGTTTACTACTCCTGTCTGTGACATATACCTCCATTTCCAAAAAAAAAGAAAAATTAGGTTATAATGGGTGTTAAATAAAAACAATAGAAGGCCATTGTTTCGGATTGATTTTCTGCATTAGGCTCCAACAGACCAGATTAAAAACCAAAATGGAGTTACCCATGCTAATGTTCTATGTCACCAAACCCAAACTAAGTTATTATCTGACCTTCCCAGAAATCAGGAGAAAGAAATAACAGCCAATGTCCTAAACAGGCCAGATTTTTTGTTGTTGATTTAAAAATTTGCATATTTATGAGGTAGATGTATTTGTTACATGCATAGAATGTATAATAATCAACTCAAAGTATTTTAAATTTTCAATCAACATGATAATAAAGTTCCTTCTGTTTTAATACTTAACTAATCAGTTGTTTTTCTATTGTTCTGTCTCCCTATCCGTGTCTTACAAGAAAACTATCTTTGAAATGACTAATATACTCTTTATTCTTTGCTTCTGCTTTCTTCAGCCCCTCTCTGTCTACAAAGCCAACCCCTTCTACTCATTTCATTGGAGCACTTATTCTATTTCATGGAATAAAGTATCACCTAATTCTAGAATTGCAATAAAGTTAATTTAAGTCTCTAAATAAAATCTGTTATAATTTTGTCCTTTGACACTGTGTGTGTGTGTGTGTGTGTGTGTGTGTGTATATATATATATATATGCTAGAGTGGCAATTCTTAGACAAATAGATTTGAAGTCTAACACTGTCTCTGGAGGAAAAAAAAAGGTCATTATATAATGAAGCAAGGGTCAGTTCAGTAGGGACATATAACAATTATAAATATATACCTACCCAACATCAGAGCACCCAAAATATAAAGTAAATATTGACACACTGCAAATAATAAATTGACAACAACAAAATAATAGTAGGTGACTTTAATAACCCACTTACAATAAGGGATAGAATATCCAGACAGAAAATCAATACAGAAACAGCTGACTGGAGCAACATTATAGAGCAAATGGAACCAACAGACATATACAAAACTTTCCACCTAACAGCAAAATAATACACATTTTTCTCAAGTGCACATGAAACATTCTCCAAGAACCTGTCAGGTCACAAAACAAGTCTTAACAGATTTAAGAAGATCAAAAGTCATTCCAAGTATCATCTCTGACCACAGTGGAGTGAGACTAAATTAAATTAACTAAATTAATAGTAAGAAAAGTGGATATTCACAAATATGTGGAAACTAAACAACACACTTTTGAACAACCATTGAGTCAAAGAGAAAATCAAAACGGAATTGGAAAAGTACCTTGAGAAAAACAAAGTGAAAGCACAATATACCAAAACCCATGGGATTCAGCAAAAGCAGCACTAAGAGGGAAGCTTATAGCAATAAATGCCCACCTTAAAAAAGCAGAAAGATCTCAAATAAACAACCTAGCTTTATACCTCAAGGAACTAAAAAAAGAAAAACAACCTAAGTCCAAAGTTTGCAGAAAAATGGAAACAATAAAGACTAGAGAAGAAATAAAGTTGAGAATATTAAAGAATAGAAAAAATAAAGAGTTTTTCAAAAGATAAATAAAATCAACAAATCCTTGGCTATACTAAGAAAAAAGAGATAAGGCTCAAATAATTAAAATCAGAAATACAAAGGGAGACATTACCATGTATGTCTCAAAAATCAAAAAGGATTTTAAGGGTCTATTATGAATAATTATATGCCAACAACTAGATAACCTAGAAGAAATGGAAATATTCCTAAAACACATAGTCTACTAAAACTGAATCAAGATGCAATAGGAAGTCTGAACAGAACAATAACAAATAAGGTGATTGAATCACTAATCAAAAATCTCACAGCATAGAAAAGCCCCATGAGAAAGGAGAAAGTAAGGAAACAGTTAGGCAGATGGTTAGAGCAAGGTCCTTGGTAGAATTCTTTCTAACAAAAGAGCAGCCTGAAAACTCAAGCTGCAAGCACAGATAAGGAGGCAAGGTCCAATATAAAACATCTTTGTCTGTAGTAACCAACAAGTTTCACATACACACAGTGGGCTCCAGTGGGTACATTCCTTTCCTTTTTTGGGCATACTCAGATAAGAGAACTTACACAGGGTTGGGGGGTTGGCTAAGACATGCTCGCAGCTGCACAGATAAGAGGAGTTGTACAGAACCAAACATATCTGCAATAGAAAATTCTGTCTCCTAACACATGCTCAGTAAGGGAAACAGAGTTACTGAGAACAGTAACTCATGCTAAGGGTCCACATGTACACTAGAGTGATGGGGTGGAGCTGTCAGAAATCCATACCTTACACAAATTAAGACACCCAGATCTAACCTGTCTTTTGGTGCCTTATGCAAAGAGATCACCCAGCCCTACCAAGTCCCTCATAAAAACCTTTGTCGTCAACTGTGAAATGGCAACTCTCTCAGGCCGCCTCTCCCAAGTGGAGAGCTTTCCTCTTTCGCTTATTAAACTTTCACTCAAACTCACCTTTGGTGTCCACTCTCCTTGGTCGTGAGACAAAGAACTTCAGGTAGTACCTCAGACAACGAGAATGCTTCACCAGGACCTCCGTTTCTAACAAAAAAAAAAAATTTTTTTAAATCACCTTTCTTCAGGGTTTTCCAGGATTGAAGAGACTTTTAAAGGAAGCATGGCCCAAAATTACTAGTTGTTCATTATAGACAGCTGTATTCTTACAGAGGAGTTTTTTGTTCATTGACAAAAGGTTTGTTCCAGACTTACAGGGTCAGACATAAGTCTATTATTCCAGGATGTGAGATGGACCCATTGACCCACTTGCAGTCTCTCCATTATCCACTCCAATAAATTTTACATAGTCTGTTCAAATAGACTCCCAGATACGCTGATGTGGCATAGAAGCCTACCTTCTCTGTGTGTGTGTGTGTGTGTGTGTGTGTGTAAGAGAGAAAGAGAGCACGTGCACTTCAACTGTTACATAAGCACTTATTCTTTTTGATACTTAAAATTCACTTTCCTTTACCTTTCATTTCAATTCACTGAAATTCAAAATTTTCAGAAAATATGCTGATATGGTTTGACTCCGTCCCCACCCAAATCTCACCTTGAATTGTATTTCCCATAATCCTCCTGTTGTGGGAAGAGCCCTGTGGGAAGTAATTGAATCATGGGGTGGTTATTGCCATACTGCTTTTCTCGTGACAGTGAGTTCTCATGAGATCTGAAGGTTTCATAAGGGGCTTTCCTCCTTTTGCTTGGCACTTCTCCCTGCTGCTGCCATGTCAAGAAGGACCTGTTTACTTCCCCTTCTGCCATGATTGTAGGTTTCCCAAGGCCTCCCCAGCCATGCTGAACTGTGAGTCATTTAAACTTCTTTCCTTTATAAATTACCCAGTCTCAGGCATATGTTTATTAGCAGCATGAAAACAGACTAATACATATGCACAAACATTGAAGTAGAAGCATTGAAAGTATAGTCAGTGTAAATTACTTAGAGTAAGAAACAGCCACTGGACCTTTTTTAACTTAACCAATATACAAGTTATTAATTATTGAAGCTATTAGAGTAAATCAAATGAAATGTCTACTTATTGCAAAAAAATCAAATACATATTGTATGAGAAAGTCATTGCCTAGTAAGCAATATATAAATGTGTATTAAAATGATCTATTCTTATTATTCACCTCTACATAAGCATATTTGAAAACTACTTTGTTAAGTCTAAATGGGGAGTATACCTGCCATTTAAGGTAGAAATTAAAATTCAATTTGCCTTTCATAATAAATGTATTTCTCTGTAGCAATAATGCATAAATTGACTTAGGTTCTTCAAAGTGCATATTGTACTACATTTTATTTCAGTTAACTCTGCACCAAAGAGGGCATGCCCAAGACATGAAAAATCAGTGCATTTGACATATTAGGATTGAATATTGAAAGAGAGTCATATCCTAATATCAAAAGGTCAAATTACAGAAAAGGCTAGAAAAATGTGAGAAATATGTCTATGGTTCCCCCTCAAGGCTAGTGGAACTCTGAGTGAAATCTTACCTTTCATTTTGCAATAAACTTATTTGGCATGAAATTAAGTGACTGTCACAGACAAGAGTTATCAAAGGACAGAAAATCATTTTAAACAATACTTAAATTTAATACCTAAATTTAGAAAAATGTTATACAATAAAAACCAGCAGGCAAGAAAGAAAGAAAGATGGATAGGTGGATGGATGGATAAATATATATATTTTTTCTATTTTTTTAATTCAAGGCCAGGTGAACCTCTCAAGCTGCACAATTTTATATGTTTCATCTGGAGAAACCAGTTTGTACTTCTATTTATAGAGAACAATAAATAGGCAGCAAAAATATAAATATATGCAAATAAGAATATAACCGAAAAGAGAAAATTAACCCTGCATATGTTATCTATCAACACTTCATATTCATGCCCTAATTGTTGAATGTTTGGAGACTATTCAACATGACCACAATGAAATATAACAACTACTAAGAAGGCCTCTAAATTGCATCAAAACATAACATATGTGATAGACATGGTGATGAGACACCCAGATTTTATGGAAGGAAAAATTTGATGCCTAGCTTTCGAGAGGGAAGTAAGAAGACAGACTAGCTATCAGCTCCTTCCACTTTTGCCTGCGAGGCAGAGAATAGTTTTATCAGAGTCACATCCTTCTGAAGGCAGCCCACATCTGGTGGTTGGGTCAGTGGAAGGCATAAAGGCCTGACCATTTTGGCCCAAATCAGGACAGTATGATGAGCAATTGTTGCTCCAGAGCTCCCCACCAGGTTGAAGAATGCTGTCAGGCCTGCATTTCAGTTTGACTTCCCCCTCTGCCTGATCTTACTCTCTCCACTTCCTTTAACAGATGTTGATTCCTAATAAATACTTTGTACCTCAAACTCTGTTTCACATCTGCTTCTGTAAAACCCAATCAGCAACCGTTGGCACCAGGAGTGATCTGAGAAAGCAGGCAATAAGATGGTGTTTTAGAGCTGGGTCACTCACCACCCTACCGGCTATGAGGAAGACTCCTGGTGATAAGTGGTGATAAGTGGACGATGGTGAGGTTTTGGCACAAGGTGGCTGTTAAATTGTTAAAACTTTCACTAGCGGCAAATCAGGAGGGTACACCCTCCTAGCAGGTGAAATGCACTAGAAATGCCCTAGCAGCTGCAATGTACTAGAAATGGCTTAGCAGGTGCAATGTACTAGATGTATATTACTTATGGAGAAAATATTAGATAAAAGCATAGTGGAGCACATGAAAATATGCTCAACATCATCAGTCATTACGGAAGTGCAAATCAAAACCACAATAAGATACAAGTTCACACTCAGTAGGATGGCTATAATGAAAAAGAAATACAATAGTAAGTGTTTACAGGGATGTGAAAAAACTGAAACCTTCATATTTTGCTTGTGGAAATAAAAAATGGTCCAGTCATTTTGGAAAAAAATTCCTCAAAAAGCTAGTCATGGAGTTACCATATGGTCCTGTAATTTTACTCCTAGTTATATACCTAAGAAATGAAACATATTTCTACACAAAAACTTGTATTGAAACGTTCATAGCAACACTATTCATAATAATCAAAGTAGAATCAACCTAAATGCCCACTAACTAATGAATGGATAAATAAAATGTGCTGTATCAATATAATTGAATATTATTCAAGAATACAAATATATGAAGTACTGAAACATACTACCACATGTATGAACCTTAAAAATGCACTAAATGAAATAATCCAGTCACAACCCCCGCCCCCCACATATTGTACTATTTTATGTCCAGAACCGCTATATTCATAGAGATAGAAAGTTAATTAGTGTTTTTTTTTAGGGTAGAGAGTAGGGGTGACTGCTAATGGATATGGGTTTCTTTCAAGGGGAACAAAAATACTATGAAGTTAGAGCATGTTGGTCAATTATATATAACATAAAAATTATATCTCAAAAAAGCTGTTAAAAGATTAAACCCACCCTGGTCCTGGAATGGGGTGAGGATCCCTCATTTAAAAATAAGATAATGGGATTGGGTGGCTATAACTAAATGTGATTGATGCGGTACAATAAAAAACAGCTGAGAGCAAGTAACAGAATTAAAAGCCAGGTGTGAACGTCAGCTGACCTTTTTGAGCGCAGAGAAAGAAGCAAGAAATGGCTAGCACATAGAAGACTTGGAAAGACACACAAACTCAAAAGATAAGAGGGAACCTCTACAAAGATTGAGGGCCAGCCATGTCCTTCAAATTGTAGGAGTCCACTTGTCCCGTGCTGGGACATTCCCTCCGAAGTAAAGGACAAGTTGGTCTTTTCAAGTCCTAAAAGCAGCATATTTCACACTTTGGAATACTTTCCCACCCAATTATTTTGTGACATAAAAGGCTGCCAGCTTTGAACAGAACTCAGAGGATAAAAGGGCTCTGCAACAGTTCCATACTGTAGTGCAAGCAATCTTACTGCTTAAGCCATAAGATTTGGCAGACACTGTCATGTTGAAAACATCGACAGTGGGAAAAGGTGCTGTATGGAAATTGTGGCAAGCCCTAGTAGAATAATCACAATACAGGCTCCTGGAGGTCTGGAACAAGGCCATGCCATCAACAGCAAATTATATTCCTTTAGAAAGACAGCTTCCAGTGTGTTACTGGCCCCTGACAGAAATGGAAATATTTCCCATAGACACTAAGTGACCATATAGCCAGAACTACTGATCGTGAATTAGAGCCTGTGAACATCATGAAATCTGATTGAGTAAACCCAGAAAAAATATCTAATGTGGAATGGTAGTGGTGCATCCAGGATACAGCATGAATAGGAGTAGTAGCTACAAGTAAGCTGCATAGTAGCTAACTATCACTGTTACGTCAGTATCACTCCCTCAGCTCACAGCTATGACTGCAATGGAAAATTCTACATTACCAGCTGAAGGAAGAGAAAAAAAGCCACCAAAGATTTGTTTACTCATGGATTGACTTAGTATGTGGGTGCAAGTTGATAAGCGGATTCTAGTGGAATTATAGACTCACACAGAATGACCTCGACAGACAGGGGTAAAGAAAAATCCTCCCAGTGAACAGAGGTTAAGGCAGTTCACCTTGTCATTTTTTTTTATGTGGAAAGAGAAGTTTCCCAAGTTTAAAGTATATACACACTCATGGACAGTGGCAAATAGTCTGGCTGATGGTCAGAGACCTGGGAGGAGAAAGATTGGAAGATTGACAAAAATAAGTTGTTATTATTGTCAAAAATAAGTTGTTATTGGTAGAGATGTGTGGATGGACACACAGAGTGGGCATAAAGTATGAATTGGAGCTTTTTGTATCACATATTAATGCCAAACAGAAATCACCCTCCACGACAGAGGGATTAAACAGCAAAGTAGACAGTGACCTACCTGACCAGTTGAGGTCAGCCAGCCACTGTCATCAGCCATCCCAGCGCTAAAACTATGGCCACATGAATGATGCAGCCACGGTGGCAGAGGTGGACGCTATGAATTTGCCCAACAACATGGACACCCACAGATCAAGACTGTCATTGCTACTGCAGCCAATGATTGTTCAATCTGGCAGCAGCAGCAACGACAAACGGGTTATTGATACGTTCTCATACCTCACGGACCACAACCAACTTGTTGGTGACAAGTTGACTACAGTGGGCTCCTTCTAACCTGGAAAGGCCAGTGGCGTGTTTACATAGGAACAGACACTTATTTTGGATATGGGTTTGCCTTTACTGCCTGAAGGTCCTCAAGCAACAATCATTGTTCAAGGGTTTATACAATGTTTGATCCCCTGGTGTGTAGTTTCACATAACATAGAGGCAGATTGACGATCTCTTTACAGCAAAGGTGGTGTGAGATTGGGCCTGTATTAGTCCCTTTACACAATGCTATAAAGAACTACCCATGACTGGGTAATTTATAAAGAGAAGAGGTTTAATTAACTCACAGTTCTATGGGCTATACAGGAGGCATGGCTCGGGGAGGCCTCAGGAAACTTACAATCATGGCAGAAGCTAAAGGGGAAGCTGGCACGTCCTACATGGCCACAGGAGAGACAAGGAGCAAAGGGGGAACTGCCACTTTTAAACCATCAGATCTTGTGAGAATTCACTATTATGAGAACAGCATGAGTGAGCCCCCCGCCCCCATTATCCAATCACCTCATACCAGGTCCCTCCCTTGACACGTGGGAATTACAATTTGAGATGAGATTTGGGTGGGGACACAGGGCCAAACCATATCAGGCCCTTTATCATAAGATCTACTGGCCATATTACATATTTTATGATCCAGAATCTGCCAGTCTAATAAAGTGTTGGAACACAGCCTGATGAAAGCACAGCTGAAGCACCAGCTCAGAAGCAATATTACATCCCCCAGCATATTTTATATGCCCCAAATTAACAATCTTTATATGATACTGTGTTCCCAGTAGGCAAACTATCTGGAAACTAAGGAGTAGAATCAGGAGTTGTCAAACACTTATCATTATTCCCAATGACCATTGGAAGCTATTATGCTCTCCACTCCTGCAACTCTAGGCTCTGCTTGGTTAGACATCTTTTTTCCCAAAAGAGGGCACAATTTCTCCAGGGACAAAGCAAGAGTGGCGTTGAATTATAAAGTACAATTTCATACAAAAGGAGTCACTGTCTTGGCAGGAGAACCTGACCCTGATCCTGAGGAGGAAGTAAGGCTGCTTATACAATGGTAGCATTAGAGGAATGTATACGAATTCCAGGTGATCCACTTGAGTGCTTCTTGGTACCCTCTTGTGCAACTGTGACTGTAAAGAGGCAGTTTTTGCAGTCTGTTGTGACCACCCTTTTATAAGAAGGGCAGAGTGACCAGGCACTCAAGGGTCTCAGAGTGAGGATCTGGATCATGCCAGTGGGTAAACCACTAAGCCCAACATATATGGTAGTTGATGGTGGGGTTATTTCAGATGAAAGTGGAGGAGGGAGATGAACAGCAGTTGTGGTCCAGAGTCCCAGTGTAGCAGCAGTGACTCTAGTTCGTCTCATTAACCTCCTTCGTCTAAGTTCCTCTTAGAAATGGAATTTTCTAGGAGCTGTTTCCCAAATGTGCATAGAGAAGTATATCTATGTGGAATAAAGTGTGAACTCTGATAGACATGGAAATGCAACACCCAGATCCACTTATACGGAAGGGCTCGCTGCTCAGCTGTGGGGAGTGCTGGCAAGCAGCCTCCATGTGGAAGCCCATACAGGGTTTCCCTCAGCTACACACAACTTTTTCGTCAGGTCATGTCCTTCCCAGAAGAGCCCATATATCTCACTGAGCAAAGCAGGAATATGAAGGTACAGCCTCTACAGCCCAACATGAGATACTCTGAAAAGCATTACACCAGAGCTTCCAGCATCACCAATTCAATTTCTACCTCTCATCTTCACTAATAAGCATGTTGTTTCCAAACTCTTATAGAATCCAACCTGGGACAATAAATTTAATAGATATTTTAACTCGGATTCAGATGTATTTACGGTAGTAATGTTTACCATTGTATTCCTTTCATTTGGTGAGATAGTCTCCTAGAATATGAAAATGACACTATTTTGACTCAATTAACCTTTAAAATTTAAATAATTAGCATATTACCAAGCTAAACATTTCAATTTTCACATTTTTATCGTCTTTGTGGTGTCAGAAAGGATTACACTAAAAGTTGTTGGATCAGATCCTGAAAACAAGATTTATCTAATGAAAGGTATCTGTACTATTTTGACCATTCAAACTGATAGAAGTAATTTTGGCACAAAAGGATTTACACTGGAGCTTTTTGACTGTTTCAATTATTTTCTACTCCTTTTACCTGAATACCTAGAAATATTTATAAGTCACTTGCACAATTCAAACAGAACAAATTACATTTCAGTTTGTGGAACCTACTTTTATATTTTTTTCTATACCACTGATGAGAATACTTGAAAATATTTCAAAGCCATTTACTATGTGAAAAATAACACCAAGTTAATATATTTAGGTGTTATTTAGGCCTGAGTACTTTGAAAGATAAGATACAGTTAATGTTGGCGTTTAAGCTCTCCCTGTTCCTATTCTCACCAACATTTACCAAGCATTCCCTTTAAAGGATGCATTTGGCAGATGAAAAGCACAGATGACCTGTCCCACAGCACATTCCTAACAGCTGCATCTGGAGCTGATGTTATTTTCCTGGCTGCATTAGCATTCAGCTGTGTGATAAATATCAACTGCTTGGGATTTCTAAGCTTTATACACTTGCTTGGATGATTTTGCACTTCTAGTCTTCGGCTCTTTATCATGTTCTTATGGCATTTCAGTCAGAATTCTTCCTCTAAGTAAAATTTTATGATAGAGAAGGGGATGTTTCATCACATCACAGCTTGCATTTTCAACTTTTCTGCATGAGTGAGAATGATAATTTGGAAATAATCCACAAACAACTGGACAATTTTTCAGCATCAGGAATGGTGGTGGCATAAGAACCAAACACTTTTATCAATAAGCAGATAGTAAGTTTGCAAAGTCAATCGTTTAACACTATTATAATATAAAAAATGGCTTGTGTTTATATTGCACATTACCCTTAACAAAATGCTGGTACATACATTATATAAATTGATCCTCAGAAATAACCTGTGAGCTTGTTGGGGTAGTCTTTAGTGTCTCTGTTTTATAGAAGAAGGTACTGGGGCCCAGAGAAACTGATTTAAATAGGGACAGTTTAATATAAATAATTATTAAGCTATAATAAAAGAGTGATTTATAAGATGTAAGAGAACTCTATATGGTAACCTAGGGCTGGGAGAGAGTACCCAATAAGTGACAAACTTGAAAGGGAACCACTTTCCCAAGGCTAGCATGCAGACCTCATTGGAGAAGGTGAAGTTTCAGCTACCTGGATGGCAGAAAAGTATACTTGTCTCTCTGGGCCAGAGCTGGTCAATAGTCACTGATCAAGTAGGAAGCCAACCACCAGGGTATAGGCAAACCACATCTGGTGGGTGGGTTCATGGGTGTTCAGAGAAAGTGGGAGTGTCAGTGCTGAAGGGAGATTCAAGCATGTTATGTTAGTGTTTTAAGAGCCGAGGAAGGTGATCACCAGGCAGGGCTAGAGCTGTGAAGTCACCTATGGACTGCACACTGTGGCATGTGGCTGCGATAGAACACCACTGGATGCTCTCAAACCCACACCTTGCACCAACAGCACAGCAGCTGGAATCAATAGAATCCTCTTCCTCCTGCAGTGTCACTACAGCGACCTCTAGTGAGAAAGTTTAACATTGTATTCACTATAAAGGAGAAATCCTTACAGGAATTCTATCCATTATTGCAGAGTACGTATTAAAGGACAAATCTGGAACTGAGGTGGAAAAAATAACAATCACAGAAACCTATCAGGAGTTCAATGTTGGTCTCTTAAGCTGACAGGTTTGATATTTGACAACAACAATAGCTAAATGATCCATGTTGAATGAGACCCATGCATTGCCTTGATCCCAACCAACATGCCTACTTTTTTCATGAGCCCATTGTGCCAACATTTGAAAAGGCCAATGTCAGAACCTGAATGAGTGGATGATTTTATGGTAGATGCTCTCTCTTAGGGGTTGACATGCAAAGCAAAGATATTCACATTTTGTGCCCACTCACACGTCAATCTGCATGCCTCTATACCAAATGTCTCTGTCTACATCTTCTAGCCTTTTTTTCTTTTGGGCCTCTGATCAACAAACCAAGTTGTTCACAATTGCCATGAGTCCATATATTTTATCTCAGGACACTTCTCTTTTATTCAAAGTGAATGCTTAGTTACCATTGCCTGTCCGGTAGATTTTTTCCTTACTGCAATCTTTCAAGGTTACCCGTGCGTTAAGATGCATGTAGCACAGTCCATTTTCAGCTTGTATGCATCTACAAACTGGGATTGGCTGATTCATTCTCTATCAGGTGATCATATGGGGTCATCTGTGTGGCCATAGATATAAACAGAAAGAAAGTGTCTGGTGCAACTATTGTGTGTGATTCAGAGGTCTGGCACAACTGAATGTGTAGTTTACTTGTGCCCTCTGTTCTGGTGCATGTCTGATCCTTGGTGTATTACTTCCTTCTTAATTGATTGCAAAGGACCCCACCTGACTGTAGGATTTTGCAGGTCTGACAGAATCCCTCTCATGATTGGCAGCTGTAGTCTCGTGGTAAGAAATTTGATGTCTAAGAGTCAGACGCTCCCACTCTAACCCAGCAACACACAAGGAGCTGTTTTTCAAATGATGCATGATTTTATGCTGCAGACTGCATGGCTTTCCTCCAAAATTAAAGGGTTCTAAATTGTGATCCTCTTCTTGGAGCTTGCTATAGAATCCATAGCATATCTTTTTTCACAACAGATACTTCTAGTACAATAGGGTTTGTTGAATTGTATAGTACGACTGCTTGTACAATGGTTTCAGCCTGCTGCAAAGCCCTTTTTTGACCTGATCCTCACTTAAAGCTGCCAGCCTTCCTTGTCACTTAGTAAATGAGTCAGAACAGTCAAAAATGACCTTAGGGTAGCAGATGTGCCAGGGTTGGACAATCAACCTTTTCTGAAGCTCTGTTTATGGTATAATTAAGTCTTGGACATAATCCTCAGTTTTTTCTGCCCCTAGGCTACAGGAGATGAGAATCTTTATGTGCTGTAAGGGAGACCCTCTGGTTTTCACAACTCACTTTATACAGGTAATTGATCACCTTCATCCTTTCTTTCAGTTTTTTAACATAAGGGTCAACAAACATTTTCTGTGAAGCGACGGACAGTAAATATTTTAGGATCTGAGAGCTACATATGGTCTCTATTTGAATTTTTTCTACTTTTAAAACCTTTTAAAATGTAAAAACATTCTTAGCTTGAGGGCTGTAACTTCCTCTAGTGTAACAATGGCCCCTAGCAATAGCCATCTGACTCCAATGTCCTTATAATGACTATTTCCCTTGAAACCCTTAAATGCCAGAGGCATTGCATCCACTAGTGCATACTGTTCAACCAATATTTCATGGCAGTTTTTCACCAGTGAAAGTTTTAACAATTTTTCTAAGCCTCATGGTAACCACAAAGCAAAAACCTATAAAAGATAAACTAAAAATAAATAGCATGGAATGCAATCATACTACCAAAGAAATCACTTAATCACAAAGAAAGACAGAAAGGAAAAAAGGAAGAAAGTATAATGGCTGCAGTAAACCCTTACCTATGAATAACCTTGAATGTAAATGGATTGAATTCTCTAAACAAAAAACATTGAGCAAGAAATTCACTTCACTTATAAAGTCAGGCATAGACTTTATGTGAAGGAATGGAAAAAATATTCCATGCAAATGGAAACCAATAAAAAGCAGGATTAGCTATACTGATATCAGATATACAGTAAGTCGTCAAGAAGATTTAAAAAAGAGACAAAGAAGGTACTACATTATATAATGACAAAGGAATCAATACAGCAAGGGGATATAGCAATTGTAAACACATATGCACCCAACACTGGAGGCCAGAAATATATAAAGCAAATATTAGTAGACCTAAAGAGAGATCACTTGCAATACAGTGATAGTGGGTGACTTCAACAACCCACTGTAAACAATGGACAGATAATCTTGATAGAGAATCAGCAAGAAAGCATCAGAGTTGAACGGAACTCTAAACCAAATGTACCTAGCAGACATTTACAGAATATTTCATCCAACAGCCATAGAATACACATTCATCTCAATAGCACATGGTCATATATATAGGAAATTCTAAAGACTCTACCAGAAAACTGTTAAAACTAATAAATTAATTCAGTAAAATTGTAGGACATAAAATTAACATACAAAAATCAGTAGCATTTTTATACACCAATGGTGAACTAAAAAAGAAATCAAGAAATCAATCCCATTTACAATAACTACAAAAGTAAAATAAAATAAAATACCTAGGAATAAGTTTAACTAAAGAAGTGAAAGATTTCTACAAGGAAAACTATAAAACACTGAAGAAAGATACAAATGAATGGAAATATATTTATGTGCATGGATTGGAAGAATTAATATTATTAAAACATCTATACTACTCAAAGCAATCCATGGACTAAAGGCATTTTCTATCAAAATACCAATGACATTGTCACAGAAAAAGAATTAAAATTTATATAGCCTTGAGTAGCCAAAGCAATCTTGAGCAAAGAGAACACAGCTGGAAGCATCATACTACCTGACTACAAAATATAACACAAAGCCATAATAACCAAATCAGCATGATATTGGCATAAAAATAGATTTATAGACCAATGGAACAAAATAGAGAGCCCAGAAATAAATCCATGTATCTACAGCCAACTGATTTTTGGCAAAAGCACCAAGAGAACACATTGGGGAAAAGATAGTCTCTTCAATAAATGGTGCTTGGAAAACTGGACATTCATATGCAGAAAAATGAAACTAGGCCATTATTTCTCACACATATGAAAATCCCCTCAAAATGGATTAAAGACCTAAATGTAAGACCAAAAACTGTAAAACTACTAGAAGACAACATAGGGGAAATGCTATATAAATTTGTCTGAGCAAGGATTTTTTTTTTTTTTTATAAGACTTCAAAAACACAGGCAACAAACACAAAAACAGACAAATGAGATTACATCAAACTAAAAACATTCTGTACAAAAAAGGAAACAATCAACAGAGTAAAGAGACAACTTACAGAATAGGAAAAATATTTGCAAATTATGCATTTAACAAGGAGTTGATATTTAGAATATACTGGAAATTCAACTCAATAGCAACAAACACAATCTGGTCAAAAAACAAATAGCCAGTAACTATGTGACAAAATGCTCAACATCACTAATGGTCAGGGAAATGTAAATCAAAAGCACAATGAGATATCACTACACCCCAGTTAGAACATGTAGCATCAAAAAGAAAAAATATATAACAAACACTGGCAAATATGTGGAGAAAGGGAAACTCTTAAACACTATTGGTAGATATATAAATTAGTATAGCCATCACAGAAAACAATATGGAGATTTCTCAAAAAATTTAAAATACGACTACCACATGATCCAACAATTAAACTACTGGGTATATATCCAAAGGAACTGAAATCAGTATGTCAGAGAGATACCTGCATTCCCATTTTTATTGAAGCACTGTTCACAATAGCCAAGAGATGGAATCAACCTAAGTGTCCATCAAAGGATGAATGGATAAAGAAAATATGGTGTATATACACAATGGAATACCATTTGATATAAAAAATAATGAAATCCTTTCTTTTGTGGCAACATGGATGACTTTAGAAAGCATAATGTTAAGTGAAATAAGCCAGGTACAGAAAGACACATAAAAGCATGCCTCAGAGATATTTGGGGTTCAGTTACAGACCATTGCAATAAAGTAAATATTTAAATAAAGTGAATAACACCTTTTTTTCATATCTCAGTGCATACAAAAGTCATGGTTTCACTTTACTGTAGTCTATTAAGTTTGAAATAGCATTATGTCTAAAAAAATACATACCTTAATTAAAGACGCTTTATTGCTAAAAATGATAATGATCTTCTCAGCCTTTGGTGAGTCACAATCTTTTGCTGGTGGAGAGTCTTGCCTTGATATTGATGGCTGCTTAGTGATCAGCGTGCTGGCTGCTGAAGGTTGGGGTGGCTTTGGCAATTTCTTAAAATAAAATAAAATAAAATAAAATTTGCCACATTGATTGACTCTTCCTTTCATTTGAACAGTTACAGGTCATTGTAGAGTGATTAATATGCCTAATTTCAATATTGCTGTGCCTCAGGGAACAGAAATGCCTAAGCAGAGGGAGAGATAAGTGAACAGCCAGTGAGTGGAACAGTTAGGACACACACATTTATTAAGTTCATTGTCCTATATGGGTGTGGTTTGTGGCACCACAAAACAATTCCAATAGTAACATCAAAGACCAATGATCACAGGTCACCATACGAGATATAATAATAATAATAATAATAATAATAATAAGCTTGAAATATTTCAAGAATTACCAAAACGTGATACAGAGACATGAAGTGAGCACATAATATTGGAAAAATGGCTCCAATGGGCTTGTTCGATGCAGAGTTGCCGCAAACCTTCAATTGTGTAAAAAAACCACAGTATCTGCAAAGCACAATAAAATACTGTATATCTGTACCACATGATCTCACTCATACATGAAATCTAAGAAAGTTAATCTCATAGAAGTAGAGAATAGAATAGTATTTACCAGAGGATGGGAAGGGGAGAGGGGAGGGAAGGTGGAGAAAGGTTGGTCAATGAATACAAAGGTGCAGTTGGACAGGAAGAATAAGTACTGGTGTTCTATTACATGGTAGGGTAACTATAGTTAATAACAATATATTATATATTTCAAGATAGCTACAAAAGAGGATCTTGAAAGCTATCACCAAAAATAAATGGTAAAGGTTTGAGGTGATAGGCTGGGTGTAGTGGCTCACATCTATAATCCCAACACTTTGGAGACTGAGGTGAGATGATTGCTTGATGCCCGGAGTTTGAGACCACCCTGTCTCTACAAAAATAAATTTACAAACAAGGTTTGAGGTGATGGACATGTTAACTACTCTGATTTAATCACTATACAATGTATACATGTATTGAAACATCACATACACCCTATAGCATTCACTATTATGTGTTAATTATTAACGTAATTTAAAAATAATAAAAAGTTTTAACAATTGTACTTCAACCAACAAGAGACTATCAGGCCTTCATTTATTACAAGCTACATATTGCCTGCCAACTGGCTGACAAATGATCCATTTCTAAAATCCCACTTTAGAGTTGCTTTCTAGGACCATTTCTGACACCAATTATCATAGAATGAGTAGAAAACAGATTCTGTTACTCTAAGATTTGTGAGGAATAAGAGCATCCACATTGGAGAGAAAGGGAAATTGAACTGCAATAAAGTTGCAACAGAAGCCTCAGCCAATATAGTGGGGAGCTCTGGAGCTGAGATGGACCTTCAATCTAGAGGGCAAGTGCTTTATATCCCAGTTAATGGATGTGGGCTGCCCCATGGGAGGACTCCAGACCTTAGGTGAGGCAGCTTTCTTTGCCTAAGGGTGCCTTCTGGAGAGGCACTTGGATGTCTCTGTAATGCTTAGGACCCCTGGGGGAATGAGTGCCTTGGTTCTAAAGGGAGAATTTGAGCGGTTTATGACAGTAGCCATTACAATCATTTATCTGTAGATCAGTGGGAAAAAGCTGTCTGAATTGTGCAATATGTATGTATAACCCCTTTTCCTAAGATATATTAGTGAGTCTTTCATTACTCTCCTCAGTGATGTTTTCTCATTCATTCTCTTATTCATTAAGGTTGTCATTAAATCTATAGCCTGGATATGGAATGCATTCAACTTTAATAATAATACTAATAATTATCAAGCCAAATATGTTTTGTCCTTGCAATCCCTATATTTTATAAAAAACTTTCACTCACATTTCCTTAAAGTTTACTTCCTAGAGAAAGCTTAGTACAGCTATCATACTACTATAGACTATTATTTTCAACTGACTGGTATGAATGGCTGTTAGCTAAATATCATTATGAAAATACTTTCAAGGTACTTGTGATCAATAATTTTACTTTCACAAACCGAAAAATCAACCACTACATGTGTATAATGCATCGGAAGTGTCCTACTTCATCTACGTTTCAGATTACCAAAAAAAATTTTTTAAGAGTGATTTATTTCAGAATTAAAATAGAATAAAATAGAGGGATATTTCTCTTATATACTAATTCATGCAATTGCCACTAAATAATACTACCTCCTACTGATTCTGTAATAAAAATACTTACCTGTGTTCATTCCTAGAACTACTTCTACAGTTACCGAGAGAATTAAGAACACTTTCTACACTGCAAATGTGGAGACTTGTGCTTTGCTTCTATTCTGGGTCTCTTTTGGTGTACGGACATATATAGTGTAAAAACAAATAAAATTTCAAGACCTTCCAAATTTATTATGCTAAAGGGAAACATTAAGCCCCGAAAGCTGACTGATATAACAGGGCTGTTTTTCTTCTCTGGGGCATGACCATAGCTTCCTGACGTTTGTGTTGAGATGTTATCCATTAACTAGACTCCCTATTCTTTATTCAACCTAGACGAGATGACATGGAGATAGAGATTCTTGTGATTGTTATCCCTTTACAGCAGAATGTTAAACAACCCCCTTAGAGTATAATCAATAATAGCCAATCAAATATTATACCTGTATGTTGACCTTTGTATGGAAAATGTTGTAACACTGTTCAGTACCTCTGTTTTGCTTACATAAATGATCCTCATTTTTCCCCACACCTCATGTACTGATCACCATTCTTTGGTGTAGCTCTGCTCCAGGACTTGGTGGCCACCCTCACACTTTGCACTTGAGGAAACTCTTTTAGCTGGATCCTGAACCTTTTGATTATTTTAGGTTGACAATAGTATAGCTATTTCTCTCTTCTATTTGTACAAAAACTCTTCTTTGGCTAAAATCCTTAATGCCTCCGCACCATTTTGAAGAAAGAGTCCAGACATCTAAGCATACTTTTTATTAAAAAGAACTGTTTTTAGCTAGGGGATATTTTTCAGTTTTAGCTCCTCAAAAAACTCTTTATTCCAATGGTAGACCGTGATCATTTACTCACTCCTTGAGACCTCTACACAACTTATTGCTTCTCTTTGGAATGACTTCCAGTATCTGAAAAATTCATACATATATTCAATAATCAGCTTCATTATTACCTCCTTTATGAAGTCTGTCAATTCTTCCTTACTCCCTACTCCCCACTGTTCCCATGGCATCTCTATTAGTCCGTTCTCACATTGCTATAAAGACATACCTGAGATTGGGTTGTTTATAAAGAGAAGTGGTTTAATTGAATCACAGCTCCACAGGCTGTACAGGAGGCATGGCTAGGGAGGCCTCAGGAAGCTTATAATCATGGTATAAGGTGAAGAAGCAGCAGGCACATCTTCAAACGGCAACAGGGGAGAGAGAGAGAGAGAGAGAGAGAGAGAGAGAGAGAGAGAGCGCGCAAATGGGGAAGTGCCACACAATTTTAAACCAAAAGACCTTGATATGTTTTGGTTCTGTGCCCCCGCCCAAATCTCATCTTGAATTGTAATTCCCACATGTCAAGGGAGGGAAGAGATTGGAATTATGGGGACCATTTCCCCCATGTTGTCCTCCTGATTTTGAGTGAATTCTCATGAGATCTGATGGTTTTATAAATGGTGGTTTTTCTTGCACTCTCACATGCTCTCTCTCTCACCTGCTGCCATGTAAGATGAGCTTGCTTCCTCTTCTGCCATGATTGTAACTTTCCTGTGGCCTCCCCAGTCATGCAGAATTGTGAGTCAACTAAACCTCTTTTCTTTATAAATTACCCAGTCTTGGGAAGTTCTTTATAGCAGTGTGAAAATAGAGTAATACAGTAAATTGGTACTGGTGGGGTACTGTTGTAAAGATACCCACAAATTTGGAAGTGACTTTGAAACTGGGTAGCAGGGAGAGGTTGGAACAGTTTGGAGGGCTCAGAAGAAGATAGGAAGATGCAGGAAAGTTTGGAACTTCCAAGACATTTGTTGAGTGGTTTTGACCAAAATGCTGATAGTGTTATGGACAATGAAGTCCTAGCTGAGGTGGTCTCAAATGGAGATGAGGAACTCATTGGAAACTGGAGCAAAGGTGACTCTTGCTATGTTTTAGCAAAGAGACTGGTGACATTTTGCCCCTGTCCTAGAGATCTGTGGAACTTTGAACTTGAGAGAGATTATTTGAAACTGGAATTTATGTTTAAAAGGGAAGTACAGCATAAAAGTTTGGAAAATTTGCAGCCTGACAATGTGATAGAAAAGAAAAACCCATTTTCTGGGGAGAAATTCAAGCCTGCTGCAGCAATTTTCATAAGTAAAGATAAACCAAATATTAATAACTAAGACAATGGGGAAAATGTCTCCAGGGAATGTCAGAAATATTGGTTATTGCCCCTCCCATCACAGGTCCAGAGGCCTAAGAGGAAAAATGGTTTTATGGGCTGAGCTCAGGGCCTTCCTGCTCTGTGTAGTCTCAGGGCATGGTGCCCTGTGTCTCAGCCACTTCAGCTCCAGCTGTGGCTAAAAGGGACCAAGGTACAGCTCAGGCCATTGCTTCAGAGGGTAACAGCCCCAAGCCTTGGCAGCTTCCACACGGTGTTGGACCTGTGGGTGCATAAAAGTCAAGAATCGAGGTTTGGGAACCTCTGCTTAGATTTTACAGTATGTATGGAAATGCCTGGATGTCCTGGTAGAAGTCTGCTGGAGGAGCAGGCTCCTCATGGAGAACTTCTGCTGGGGCAGTAAACAAGGGAAATGTGGGGTTAGAGCCCTCACACAGATTCCCCACTGCAGCACTGCCTAGTGAAGTTGTGAGAAGAGGGACACCGTTCTCCAGACCCCAGAGTGGTAGATCCAAGGACAACTTGCACCATGTGCCTGGAAAAGCCACAGACACTCAACGCCAGCCCATATAAGCAGCCGAGATGGGGACTGTACCCTGCAAAGCCACAGGAGCAGAGCTGCCCAAGACCATGCATGCCCACCTCTTGCATCAGCATTAACTGGATGTGAGACATGAAGTCAAAGGAGATCATTTTGGAGCTTTAAGATGTAATGATTGCCCTGCTGGATTTTGGACTTACATGGGACTTGTAACCCCTTCGTTCTGGACAATTCTCCCATTTGGAATGGCTGCATTTACCAGAATGCCTGTACTCACATTGTATCTAGGAAGTAACTAACTTCCTTTTGGTTTTATAGGCTCATAGGCAGAAGGGACTTGCCTTGTCTCAGATGAGACTTTGGACTATGGACTTTTGAGTTAACGCTGAAATGAGTTAAGACTTTAAGGGACTGTTGAGAAGGCATGATTGGTTTTGAAATTTGAAAAGACATGAGATTTGGGAGGGGCAAGAGGCAGAATGATATGGTTTGGCTCTGTGTTCCCACCCAAATCTGATGGTTTTATAAATGGTGGTTTTTCCTGCACTTCCACATGCTCTCTCTCTCACCTGCTGCCATGTAAGATGTGCTTGCTTCCCCTTCCACCATGATTGTAAGTTTCCTGAGGCTTCCCCAGCCATGTGGAACTGGGAGTCAATTAAACCTCTTTCCTTTATAAATTACCCAGTCTTGGGAATTTCTTTATAGCAGTGTCAAAATAGACTAATACAGATCTCATGAGAACTTATTCACTATCACAAGAACTTACCCACTGTGATGAGAACAGCAAGGGGGAAATCTGTTCCCATGATCTAATCACCTCCCACCAGGTTCCTCCCCCAACACAGGGAATTACAATTCAGCATAAGATTTGGGTGGGGACACAAAGCCATACCATATCAGCATCTAAAAAACATTTCTGTCATAGCATTCTTCATGACGTTTTGTAATTTGGCTGTCTCTTCCAATAATTTCTAATCTTTGAACACAGGGTATAGGATATTCTTTTGTTGTTGAGATTGCACTTAATGAGAAGTGCGCACAGCCAATTGGCTTCCATTATTATTCACTGGAAGAATGGTTTTGGCTAACTGAAGCTGTCACACCTGAAGACACTAAGTTATATTTCCTCTTTCAGCAGCTCTAGCCAGTGACTTGCTGATACAGGGATATGATCACTTGAACCATCCTCACACTCAGTCTGTACCCTGGAAAACCTCTGTGTTTTAGTTCATGCTCGTTAGTTACTCATGGAATCAACCCGAAGCTAAATGAATCCTGAAGCCACGTTTTTTCCAGCTTCTTCATCCCATCCAACCCACTTCCATCTCTCCCTTTTATTCATATTGTGCTGAGACAGAGATTTTAAACTGCTAAAATTTTTAAACTACAGACCTAATATAATGCTGTTAAGGCATAGGACATTCAAGAAATGTTGGCTTAGTAGAAGGAATTGAGTAATTAAACCGAATATGTCTAATTACTCGTGTCTTTACTGCTTCATTGCCATGATGCCTGGCTTCTCTCTCTGATTTCCTTGTCCTGAGAAAATAGTGATGTCTCAGTGGGCTCCTAATAAATACTCAGTTTCAGTTGATGTTTTCTTATCAATCTTTGAGCCACATTTGTGCTTGACAGGTTTTGAGTTAATAATCCTCTTAACTCTTTTTCTATCAGTTAGGCTAAAGCTATCTGGATTATATGACAACATGTAAATCACATATAAGGGATCATCTTTTAGAAAACGCAGAAGAGGAATAAAACTATTATATTGGAAATAGTTTTACATTAAAATTTTAAATTGGTTACCTTAAGGTTTTACCCACTCCAAAAATAGGTTTCATTGAGTTCATACAGTGTTTAAAGATACTTTACCCTAGTTACCAACACTTAAAAATTCAAACTTCAAGATGTTAAATCACACATAAATGGAAAATGTAATATATTTACTCTTATATGGTGAAGGGCAAACTTTCCTTTTGCCCTCTAAAGGTTCACTAATAAATTAACTGACTAAAATAAAATTAATAGAAAAGGCATACAAATGTATTAATGTGCTGTAGAGTCATACAAAATATAAGAACTCAAAGAAATGGCCAGATAGTTGCTTTTCTATCATCTTGAGGTTACAGAAAGAATGGAGGCTTGGATCCTGGCAAAACAGCTTATGGTGGCAAAAGAGGATATAGAAGGGAGAGAAGAGGAGGCCTGACTAGCAAAGGTGGTCTTGTGATGTAGAGGCAACCTCACAGGTAGCAGCTCTCAGAGATACTAAATGATAAAAATTACTTTCAGACTTTTAAAGGTGTCAGACTCTCACTTAATTTTTCATAGATCAGTAAAAAAGGGGGACCACAGAGAAAACCTGGCTGTATCAATGCAGATTTTCTCTACAGATACAAATCTCTCTCACAAAAGACAGCTTTGTAGAGCTACTTCTGTTTTCAGGCCCTCTGAATAGCCATCTCAAAATATGTCAAAGAAGTATATTGTTGGGGGTCAGAAAACAATACCTAAAATGAAGGCCTCCGAAGTATCTCGGAAGTTTTTCTCTGACCATTTCCTGCCCTCCTATCTCAGTCCCATTCTCCACAGAGGTTAGCCATAGAAACTAGAATTCCCATTCTTCAAGGCAGGTCATAGACACCAGAGCTCCTTTTCCCCAAAGCCAGCCATGAAACCTAAAAATACTATTCTAACTTTCCCTCTGTCTTTCTGTGTTGAACTTGGCCATAAAGAAATTTTCTGACCTATCTTGTTTGACTTTAGGTCATAAGACCCCCATTCCAAAAAGGGTCCCCCCCCCATACCCAGAAGGATAAAATACAGGCTCAGAGAGGCCAAGAATGATCCAGATAGGCCATTTTTTTCATGGAATTAGAAAAAAACTGTTCTAAAATTCATATGGAATCAAAAAAGATCCTGAATAGCAGTCCTCAGTAAAATGAAGAAAACAAAGCCTCACGCTACCCAACTTCAAACTACACTACAAGGCTACAGTAACCAGAACAGCATGGTACTCGTACAAAAACAGATATGTAGACCAATGGAATAGAATAGAGAACTCAGAAATAAAGCTGCACACCTACAACCATGTGATCTTCAACAAAGCAGACAAAAATAAGCATTGGGGAAAGGACTTCTTATTCAATAAACAGTGCTGGGATAGCTGGCTAGCCTTATGCAGAAGACTGAAACTTGACCCCTTCCTTTCACCATATACAAAAATCAACTCAAGATGAATTAAAGATTTAAATGCAAGGTCACAAACTATAAGAATCCTGGAAGAAAACCTAAGAAACACAATTCTAGGCATTGGCCTTGGCAAAGAATTTATGACTAAGTCCTCAAAAGCAACTGCAACAAATACAAAAATTGAAAAGTGGGATCTAACTAAACTAAAGAGCTTCTGCACAGCAAAAGAAACTACCAACAGAGTAAATAGATAACCTACAGAATAGGAGAAAATATTTACAAACGTGCATCCAACAAACCTCTAGTATCTACAATCTATAAGGAATTTAAATAAATGAACTAAGTGAAAAACAAATAATCCCATTAAAAAGTATGCAAAGGACATGAACAGACACTTCTTAAAAGAAGATATACCTGCGGCCAACAAACATATGAAAAAATGTTCAACATACTAATCATCAGAGAAATACAAATCAAAACCACAAGGAGATACCATCTCATACCAGTCAGAATGTCTATTATTAAAAAGTCAAAAATCAAAATGTGCTGGTGAGGCTGCAGAGAAAAGGGAAGGCTTATATGCTGTTGGTGGGAATATAAATTAGTTCAGCCACTATATAAAGCAGTTTGGAGATTTCTCAAAGAACTTAAAACAGAACTACCATTTGACCCAGTAATCCTATTACTGGGTACATATCCAAAGGAAAATAAATCATTCTGCCAAAAAGGCACATGCACTCATTCATTAATTGCATCACTATTCACAGTAGTAAAGACATAGAATCAACCTAGATGCCCATCAACAGTAGATTAGATAAAGAAAATCTGGTACATATGTACTATGGAATACTATGCAACCATAAAAAGAGAATGAAATCATGTCCTTTGCAGCAACATGGATATAGCTGGAGGCCGTTATCCTAAGTGAATTAATGTAGTAACAGAAAACAAAATACTACATGTACTCATTTGTAAGTCGGAAGTAAACACTAGATACACACATGGACATAGAGATGAGAACAAGAGATATTGGGGACTACAAGACAAGGGAGAGAAGGAGGGAGGCAGGGACTGAAAAACAACCTATTTGGTACTATGCTCACTTTTTGGGTAACGGGATCCTTTGTACACCAAACCTCAGCATCATACAATACACCCATGTAACGATCCTGCACATGTACCCCCTGTATCTAAAATAAAAGTTGAAATTATAAAAATAAAATAAAATTTTGGACTGGCACAGTGGCTCACGCCTGTAATCCCAGCACTTTGAGAGGCCGAGGCAGGTGGATTACCTGAAGTCAGGAGTTCAAGACCAGCCTGACCAACATGGAGAAATCCCATCTCTACTAAAAATAAAAAATTAGTCAGGCATGGTGGTGCACGCCTGTAATCCCAGCTACTCGGGAGGCTGAGGCAGGAGAATTGCTTTAACTTGGGAGGTGGAGGTTGCCGTGAGCCGAGATCACATCATTGCACTCCAGTCTGGGCAACAAGAGCGAAACTCCATCTCAAATAAATGAATAAAATAAAAAACAAAAAAAAATCATTTCAGTGCAAAAAAATATATAGACAGACATTGCTGAAATATATAGACAGACATTCAGACCCCACTCAGTCTGTTAGCATTTGATCATACTCTTTTTGTCAGATCATATTTCTACATGGCTGTTCATGCTTTGTTGAAACCAAACATAAAAACTGACAATTTCCTCTGTGCCTTTGGGTCTTCATTCTGAATGGTCCCATGTATACATACTAAATAAACTTGTATGCCATTTCTCCAAATAATCTGCCTTTTGTGAGTTTATTTTTCAGTGAAGCTTCAGAGAGCTAAGAGGAACCTGCAGCCCTTGGCTCCTACAATATTTTGGGATGAAATATTTTGGTTTCCTTCACTCTCATGACAACAATGGATAGGTGTTCCCTGGTTCACCATAGTCCTGGATATTCTTTATTGTCTTACATCTAATCTATTTCTTCGTGTGTGTATTAATTTTCTAAATTGTTATTATTTTTAATTAACACATAATAATTGTACATATCATGGGGTACTTACTATGTGATATTAATATTTCAGTACATGTACACAATGTGTACTGATCAAATCAAGGTAATTAGTATATCCATCACCTCAAACATTTATCATTTCATTTGTGTTGAGAACAGTCAAAATCCACTCTTCCAGCAATTTGAAAATACGCAATAAATTTTTATTATAGTCATCCTATAGTGATATAGAACACTAGAACTTATTCCTTCTATCTAATTGTACTTATATATCTGTTAACCAGCCTCTGGCTTTTCCCTTCACCCCCACACCCTTCTTAGCCTCTAGTAACCACTATTCTACTATCTACTTCTATGAGATCAGTGTTTTTAGCTTCTACATAAGTGAGAACATGCAGTATTTATTGTTCTGTGCATGCCTTATTTCACTTAATATAATGTCTTCCAAGCTCATCCATGTTTCTTTTTTAAGGGACCTGCTTGGCTGCTTCTGCATTAGAACCCTTAAGATATACTGGGAGCATATGGGCAGGGATCATATTCCATCTATTTCCAAATCCTTAGCAATTAGCACAGTATCTGCCAAAATAGGTGTGCTGTAAATGTTTGTTAAATTTACTGTTTAGAGAGAAGGAAAAATGTCTTTTGGAAAATAATGTACTTTTCAACTCAAAGTAAGAGAAGCCTATAAAATATCCCAACTGCAGCAGAAAACTAGGCAGCAGTAAAAAGGATGGCACAATTGAGAGTTGTAACAGACAAGAGGTTTGTGACTTTCAGTGTCAGTGTCAGTTCTGGTATCACACAAACAAGTGCAACAGCGATTAGGAAGAGAAGTAGTAACAGTGATTGACCTAGTAGTACAGCTGATTAATTCTGTATCCAGGAAGAGAGATTTTAAGGACTGAAATGAAAGCAACTGCAAGTAGAAGGACACTGACAAATGACCACAATTAACATTTCTGATAGCCTAAAGCAACTAACACAGCATGATAAAATGTGGAACACAGAAAGTACAACAGGTGAGAGCTACAGGCTTCAATAGAGGCTTGAGACCTCAATCTAGATAAAGGCTCTACATATAGTGCCTTCTGGACGTTGGCAACACCAACATCCCTTAACAAAGAAGAATTTGTTTAAATTTCATGCCAGATATATATTACATAATTTTCTGCACTTAACTAAGATTAACTTAACTAGCTAACTGTATCTGTGTGCATACACACAGACACACAATGTAGATTCTCTCAGAAAAAAATTTTGATGATTTAATTTTCAAATAAATATTGGAAAGACTGCCTTCAAGCATTGTTAGAAAGATATAATTTAAAAAGATGAACCCAAATGTATGTCGTATTCAATATTTAGGTGTTAAATAAGATAGGTTAGGAAGTACATCACAGACAAAAAGGCACCATACTATCAGTCCATTGACTGTCTCTCCCTCTAGTTTTTGCTTTGTATTTTATTTTCTCTCTGCTTGTACTGAATTACTTTTCTTTTATCTAATCATCTTCTGCCATGGGTCAATCAATGTTTTCAAGTCATAGCCAAGACCAAGTTGCCTGTTTAGTTTTCTATTCATTTTTGAAGCTCTTCTTTCCCCCAAGAAAACCCCATAAATTTCTTAATCACACACAGGCAAAAACATTTTTGATATAAATCAAATAAATTTTCAACTTAAGAGGAAGTTCATCACTATAAATAATAGGTATGGGTAGTATAAAAGTCAGTGCTGGCGGGGCATGGTGGCTCATGCCTGTAAACCTAGTACTTTGGGAGGCCAAGGCAGGAGGGCAATTTGAGCCCAGGAGTTCAAGACTAGCCTGGACAACAAAGCAAGACTCTATCTAACAAAACAAAACAAAAGTCAGGGCAGGTTGCTCAGTATTGGTATCCTTTCAGGTATAATTAGGATTACATTTCCCTGACACTGCTGAAGTTCGGCTTAGATTTTTGCATTTATTTGGGCAATAAAATGTGAAATGTAAATGAAATATGTCTCTTCTGTGGCAGATTTAAGGGACAGTAAGTGATTTTCAAAAGTCTCTTCTCTCTGTCAAGTCTATCATGGAAGAAGTTGTTGAGAAAGTACTTTTATCAGCCTGGGTCCCTGAGTGTTTAAATATGAGCAAAGCCTTTAGTTCCTTGTCATATAGCATGAGTAAAAAATAAATTTTTGGGCCGGGCACAGTGGCTCACGCCTGTAATCCCAGCACTTTGGGAGACCGAGGCAGGCGGATCATGAGGTCAGGAGTTTGAGACCAGCCTGGCCAACATGGTGAAACCCCGTCTCTACTAAAAATACAAAAATTAGCTGGGCATGGTGGTGCACACCTGTAATCCCAGCTACTCAAGAGGATAAGGCAGGAGAATCACTTGAACCTGGGAGGCCAAGATCGTGAGCCAGTGCACAAGATCGTGCCACTGCACTCCAGCTCAGGCAACAAAGCAAGACTCCATCTCAATAAATAAATAAATAAACAAACAAACAAAAAATGTGTTGTCTTAAGCCACTAAGGCTTGGGGTTTGTTTGTTACAACAGCATAATCTACATAATCTAGCCCATTCTTACTGATATGACTAAATTGCAAAGAGTTGTGGTAGTAAAACTCCACGGTGGTATACAGGTAATTAAAAATATTATTTGATACCTCAGCTCAGAATTTCTGGATGACAAACATGTAAACTAGAGGGAAATTTGCATACAAATAACACTGGGCCAGATGACCCAGGAAAGTGAATTTCAAACTGTTCCAAGGTGATGTTTAAGGGTTTCTCTGAATCTCTTCAGAGATCACCTGAGGGGACTGGGGAGGGGGAGGGTTCTTTGTAGACCTTAATCACACAAAACATCTGTTTCTGGGATTATCTGAGATAGTTTGTTCAAAAATACGGTTTCCAAGTATTATTATAGTTGAGCAAAGGATCATATGGTGAAATAATATTGGGAAAAACATTCTTTTGGGGATAATGGATAACATAAAATGCTGTTGGTAATACATATCAATTTCTCACCAGTTGCTAAATATGCCAAGCTTATCCATACCTCAGCATCTTTGCATGAGCTGAAACATGTTTCCTCTCCTCACCAATCTCTGCCTCACATATTCCTTTGCAATCTTTAATATGCAGAAAAAAATTCTGCCTTCTCTGTAAAAACCAGCCCAGATGTATGTGTGGAAATACATGTGCACACACACTAGAACATATGCCACTTTTGAAAATCCCCTATCATGTTCCTTCATCAGTGCATTTACCACATTATGGTGTAATCAGTTTGTAAATCTCTCTCCTTTGCCAGATTATGAATGGCTTACAAAGACTCTAGAAAGATATAAGTAGTTTGAAATGGCTAAAATTATATTTAAACAATAAAACATAATTTAGCTTCTCAATTCATTTTGCTCTATTGTTTTAAGCAAATTGTCAAACTTTAACTAGAATTCCCAACTCTTTACCATATTCTGTCATTAAATATTTAACATAAAATCCTCATAGGCTGTAAAATTAGATGCTATGTAAATGATTTACTACCACACTTTTATAGTTGATTTTTTTTCTATTTCTGTGTTTAAACTATAATTAACAAAGGAAATAAACAATCTGAAATAACATAAAGACTTTATTCTTTTTTTTTTTCTTTCTTTTTTTTTTTTTTTGAGATGGAGTCTTGCTCTGTCGCCCAGGCTGGAGTGCAGTGGCCGGATCTCAGCTCACTGCAAGCTCCGCCTCCCGGGTTTACGCCATTCTCCTGCCTCAGCCTCCCGAGTAGCTGGGACTACAGGCGCCCGCCACCTCGCCTGGCTAGTTTTTTTTTATTTTTTAGTAGAGACGGGGTTTCACCGTGTTAGCCAGGATGGTCTCGATCTCCTGACCTCGTGATCCGCCCGTCTCGGCCTCCCAAAGTGCTGGGATTACAGGCTTGAGCCACCGCGCCCGGCCAAGACTTTATTCTTTATGATTTCACATGTGCTCTACCCTTTCCTACCAACAGAAAGACTTCTAACCAATCCTCTATTCACTTTTGTTTTGACTTTTACAGGTTGTTGCTCTTACTGTAAATTCATTTTTTATATGTTCAGTAAAAACACAATTTTTAAAATATGCCAACTATACAAACTATCACATTGACTCCATTTACAGAACACCTCTACCTGTCAATAAAAATGTTTACAGTTAGCAAATAGCAATTAACAAAAAACCTCTTATTTTGGGAGAGGGTACGAGAAATAATTGTAATTTTGATATGTATTTGTCAAATGAAAAAAGCAATAAACTGTTTTGGTTTTTATTCCCAAGTACTTATGTGAAAAGAAAAGGCATGAGGATTCCCTCAAAGTGATAGATGCAGGTGGCAGATAAGGTGGAGGGTCCCCAGAGAATCTCTGACCTGCCTGTGCACTAGGAGAATGGGGTGGAGCCATGGGATGTTCATGCCTTGTGCACGGGGCTTGAGCTGGGCCTCTTCAGCTCATGTATGGTGGCCTGGAATTTAGTCTGTGAGACAGGAGCCCACTGGCAGAATCCCCTCTCACCTTGCTGAGAGTTTTTTGTGTTTTTTTCCTATTTTTCCTTTCCGCCCAATCAGTTCTGCTCTACTCACCCTTCAATGTGTCCACACACCTAGTCTTTCCTGGTTGTGACAAGAACCCAGTTTTAGCTGAACTAAGGAGTAAAGTTCTGCAACAAAAGTTTTCTTTTCATTTCAAAATATAGCAACTAAAAATAAGGTGGCCTATACTATATCGTCCTTAGAGATATAGTGGTGTAAGTGGTGGAAATTTTTATATTCTATTATTTCCATAAAGAACTGAGAAGTATTAAGAAACTATATTTTAACTCTTAGTTTCAAACAGTAACTAACCATTCCAAAAGAGGAACACTAGAAACCTAGCTCACCTTATAAACAATCCTGACCAAGGGCCAAGCTTGAAGTACATTGGTCAAAGTAGAGCATTTAAAAACATAGCTAATTAATTTCTTAGCTCATTTATTTATTAATTAGTTGGGTTTGGTTCCTCAGTAGAAGTAAATAGAATGTTAAACGAATAAGAATTTAAAAGGTGATAAGTACATTTTTGTAGAAGGTAATATTCTATCTGGGATGTCATATTTATGAAGGTAGTATTTTTATAGTATAACAACAATGACAAAGATGACTTTTAGTAAGAATGTTTAAATAATGATGATATTGGAGATCAGTAATTATGTATGTCCTTCAGAACAGAATGTAAATTTTTCCCAGTAACAAATTGCATTGACAAAATTCTACAATTCAAAATACTACATCTTATTTGTTTTTTATATTAATGAGTAATACGTAACTGTGTTTTTATTTCATTATTTCAATATATATTTGTGGACTCCTACTATGCCTCACTCAGGTACAGTAAACATTGGAAACTTAAAGATCAATAAGTCTCTTTTACTTGCATGAGCTCAGTAAATAAAGATAAATAAATATCTGAAATTTGGTGTTATTTGCTTTATAGTAAACATACGCACCAGGTCTGATGGTGTCTCAGCAGAACATAGAACAGTATAGCACTCTGGAACCATGAAGTTATTCAGGATGACTCCAGAAGAATATGAGGAAGGGGAGGGGTGAGAGTAGGACGAAAAAGCACAAGGTACCCCTAGGTAGGCAGAGGCCAGGCTGTAAACAGCTATGAAGCCTTGCCAAGGTGTTAGAGGTTTTCCTATAGCCAGTAGTGGGCTACTGAAGAATCTTCGTCAGGGAAATGGTATGACACGATCAGAACTGCTTTTTAAAGTCATCACTCTGGTGACAGTGGCAGTAAATGGTAGCAGTACATGTCATAATTATGATGGCAATGTGATAAGAGATGATTTAATTTTTCTTTTTTACCCTAGAGTTCTCAGATTTTTGACACTGAATCTGTTACTTGGTAATATAAATAGATGTGTTCTTTAAGTGAAAAAGATAACTTACATCTAATTGTCTACTTTTTCCAATAGAAAGCAAGCATAATCAAGACTGAGTATAAATACATATAATTATGATTTTCCAATTAAAAATGTTAACAAAAAAAGACTGAGCTACGTACATCTTTTTCACTGCTCTAGTCCCAGTGCCAAATATATAGGAAATAAATATTTGTTGAAGGAATGAATGTTAGTTTAAAGACTAGAGAGATTAAAGTATTTTCTGCATAGAATTTGGTGACTACAACTTAGGATGCTACTGTGTTTTCTACTGCAGTGACCGATGCAATCAATAAGTATAGGAACACAAAAGAAGCAATTGGGTTTCAAAAGAAAAATAACATGTACAGCTTTGAACATTTTCAGTATAAATTCTCTATGGAAAATTGAGATGAAAGCATCCAGTAAGAAACTGGTTAAAAGAGTAGGGAACACAGGGAAAAATCTGGGCTTGAAATATAAACTTGGGAATCCTTAACTCCCAAAGTGGTAGTGTAAGCCACAGAACTAGACGTTATTAGTTAGGGAATGTATAGACCAAAAAGACCAGAAACCCTAGGGAAAATCAGTGTCTTCAAAATCGCCTGAAGAAGTGCTTCTAATATCACAGAATTCAGTATCATCAAATTCAAGAAATATGGCTTTTCAAGAGAAGAATTGGTGAACAATGTCAAATGTGAAAGAGAAACCAAGTAAAATAAAGGCAGAAGATAAAACTTTGAACTTGGAATTATTTTGTCATATAATTCAGGCTTAGAGCAAAAAGAATGTTAAGTGTTACCCAAACCACCTTTACCTGGATTTCCCAAATGTTAAATTTGGTGAATAAAAACTACTTTGTTATTCTCTACTTATTTGTATGTAGGTATTCATGCACGTATATATGTATCTATCTACATATTTTTGAACTATCTGGGACATTTGAGAATAAGTTGCAGTTATGATGCTTCTAAATACTTACAATGTGTTTTCATAAAAACAAGAACATTCTCTTACATAAACATAATACAGTTATCAAAGTCAAGATAGATATTGACATTAATGCAAAAACAGTCTTTTTTTTTTTTTTTTTTTTAGACAGAGTCTCTCTGTCACCCAGGCTGAAGCACAGTGGTGTGATCACGGTTCACTGCAACCTCCACCTCCAGGGCTCAAGGGATCCTCCTGCCCCAGCCTCCCCAGGAGCTGGGACTACAGGCCTGTGCCAACACGCCTGGTTAATTTTTGTGGGTTTTTTTGTAAAGAAGGGTTTTCGCCATGTTGCCCAGGGTGGTATTAAACTTCTGAGCTCAAGTGATCCACCTGCCTCGGTCTCCCACAGTGCTCAGATTACAGGCCTGAGCCACTACATGCTGGGATTACAGGCCTGAGCCACCACACCCAGCCTGTAAACACTCTATATTCAAATTTTGCCAATTATTCCTTAACATCTATTACAGAAAATAAAATTCGGTCCAGTATGCAATTCAGAATTACCATTTGAACTTAATTGTTCTGTCTCACGCATTTCCTTTAATCTGGAAGAGTTTCTCAAGCTTTAAGTATGTTGATATTTTTGAAGAGTATAAACTATTTTATACCATGTCAATCAGTTCAGGTTTTTTGTCTTGTTTAGATTGACCTTGTGCATTTTTGTCAAGAATACACCAGATATGATGTATCACTTTCAGTGTATCATAGCATAAAGTACATAATGCATATTTAACTCACTAATGACAAAGTTAACATTAATTATTTGGTGAAAGTGATATGTGCCTGGCTTCTTTATTATAAGGTGGATATTTTGTAATTAATAAATATCTTAATACTATGTAAATACATTTCCCCATTTTTACTAATCTAATTACTTTTTAAATTTTAAAAATGTTTTCACTAATTTTTTTGTAGAGATGGGGAATCCCATGCTGGGGTGCAGTAACATGATGATACATAGCTCACTGCAGCCTTGAACTCCTGGGCTCAAGTGATCCTCCTTCCTCAGGCTCCCGAGTAGCTGAGACTAAAGGCATACGCCACTAGGCTTGACTTACTTTCTTTCTCTTTCTTTCTTTCTTTTTTTCTTTTCTTTTTTTTCTTTCTTTCTTTCTTTCTCTTTCTTTCTCCTTCTCCTTCTCCTTCTTTCTTCTTTCTTTCTTTCTTCCTTCCTTCCTTTTTTCCTTCCTTCCTTCTTTCCTTCCTTCCCTTCCCTCCCCTCCCCTCCCTCCCTCCCTCCCTCCCTCCCTCCCTTCCTTCTTTCCTTCCTTCCTTCTCTCTCTCTCTCTCTCTCTTTCTTTAACTTTCTTTGAAACAGAGTTTCACTCTGTTACTGAGGCTGGAGGGCAGTAGTTCAATCTTGGCTCACAGTAACCTCTGCTTCCCAGGTTCAAGTGATTCTCATGCCTCAGCCTCCCAAGTACCTGGGATTACAGGCACGCGCCACCACACCTAGCAAGTTTTTTGTACTTTTAGTAGAGATGGGGTTTTGCCATGTTACCCAGGCTGTTCTTGAACACCTGACCTCAAGTGATCCTCCTGCCTCAGCCACCCAAAGTGCTAGTGTGAGCCACCAAACCCAGATCCTGACTTTGCTAATTAAAAATAAATTTATTATTCACAAATAAATAAATATGGGTCTCACTATGTTGCCTAGGCTGGTCTGGAACTCCTGGGCTCAAGCAATCCTCCTGCCTGAGTCTCCCAGTAGCTGGGATTACTAGTGCAAGCCACTGCACCTGGCTCCTACATTGATTTTGGTATCTGTTGATAATTCCTAACAGAAACAAGTACTGCTGTGATAGCTACCAAATAGTGATTTTTTTACTTCCATCATCTCTTATATTTATAACAATGAACTTTGCTTTCTCCATCATTTACTTATTTACTCTTCCATTAATAGGATTCATGGATTATTTTTCTGTATGGTTTATAATTCACTGCTCTCATCATTTATTTGGATTCTCAAATTGTCTCAGATTTGGCCAGTGGAAGCCTTTTCAGATTGGTGCCTGTGTCCTTTTGAAATGTGCCTTTCAATTATCTGTGCATTCATTTACTTTATGGCACAGTGGGATGTCCCAGGCTCATCTTACACTTTCCCAGTTCCAGTGCTGCAATCTGCCATTTATCTAAGGAGCTCTTATTCCTTTTAGAAAAGAATAGTATTTAGAAACCAAGATATGACTGTAGGTGCACTCATTGCTACTACCCTGGGTGTGCTTATTGTCTCACTAGAGCAGTCATTGCTCTGGACTCACTCAGTGGAAATTATTAGGATATATATATATATGTATGTATCCCTCTATCTGTATTAAAATTACATATTTATAATTTAACTTTCAGTTCTTTGATCAGGTTAGCAATATAACATCTCATGATAATGTTAGAGCTGAGCTACGTTCAAGGCTTTTTAGCTAGTGACTCATCCTTTGTGATTAGAATTCTTTTCCATACATGGTGCCTAGAGACATCTAGGTACACAACGCCCGTTGTCTATCCCTAGCATATATCCCTGAATGCATGAACTATAACTTGAAAATAAGTCTCCCATTATGGCTTGTACTTTTTATGGCCTTAAGGACCAGAGGCTATTCTCAAACACATAGATGGAAAACAGATGTAGCCCCTCAAATACTGGATTATTTATCCTTGTCTTTTGTTTATATCCCTTTGATTAAGGCATTGTTACTGCGGGTATAATGTTCTCTATTTCTCAGACAGTTTTTGGCACTAGGAAATCAAGGAAATACATTTATTTGCAGATTATTTTGCATAAACTATTCAAATTTTCTAGTGCTTTTATATTTCCAATTTTTATTGTTGGTGCATTAAAGGAACATTTTCTGAATGGCCATATTTTAATGGAATTAATTCAACACATGTGTTCTGATATGGTTTGGCTTTGTGTCTGCACCCAAATCTCACCTTGAATTGTAAGAATCCCCACGTGTCATAGGATCACTGGGGTGAGATTTTCCCATGCTGTTCTCATGATAGTGAATAAGTCTCACGAGATCTAATGGTTTTATAAAGGGGAGTTCCCCTGCACATGCCCGCTTGCCTGCTGCCGTGTAAGACATGACCTTGCTCCGCATTTGCCTTCCAAATGATTGTGAGGCCTCCCCAGCTATGTGGAACTGTGAGCCAATTAAACCTCTTTCCTTTATAAATTACCCAGTCTTGGGTATGTCTTTGTTAGCAGTGTGAGAACAGACTAATACATGCTCATTCTTATACACTTTCAGAATCAGCCACAACATGTCCGGTTATGCTACCATAACAAAAACCCCACAAATCTTTGTGATTTAGCATAAGAAATTTTAGTTCTTGCTTATGATACATGGCCAATACTGGTCATCAGGGGAGAAATGGGAAGTCTGCATTCACTAAGCAAACCAGACTTCAAGACTCTCCCTCTCATGCTAAGCTTTCATGATCACCCCTGCAGGAAGGAGAAAATGTCTAGAATGATAGAGTATTTCTTGTCTTCTGCCCAGGGGTAGCATATATCACTTTCACCTTCTTTTCATTTGCAAAGCAAATAATATGACCATACCTCAATTCAATGAGTGAGTGTAATTCTACAATGTACCTGTAAGGCAGAAAGCAGGAAATATTTGGTGAACCGCTCAGGTGACTACCACAATTCACGTTCTGGACAAAACATCAACTTGTCTCCATCCTGTAGGCAAAGTGGATTTACTCTTTCCTTGAGGAACAACACAGGTTTTTTCAAGTCCAGTAAAACTTAAATACAATTACCTCTGGCTGAAGATCAGTAATCTCCACTACACCAGATGATGTGCAGTAGCCCACATCAAATCCTGATTGCTCCTCTTGATTTGAAAACTTATGACCAAAAGTAGGATTATCTTCTCTACACTCAACCAATATATACTGTGGAACTGGAACAGGGACAAGATATATACAATAAGTTCTCTTGTATAGAAAATAGAAGAATGGAGGGGGGTGGGGGGGTATACAGCAATAATTTATCCATTTTAATTCTATGATCTTGCTGGGAAGATCTTGCAAGGGACTTCTGTACATTGGGTAGATAATTTTTTTTGTCGAACTCCAATTCTGCTCCTTAGGATATTGTCCTTCTCAGCAATTGGTTCTTCCCCTGAAAGGCCCTTCCTTTTCTGTTATTCATTTTGTTCACACCTACATTGGCCATCTGAGAATATGTTCTCTTTGTCCAGTTATTTTCAAACTGCTTTCTTTTCATATAAAATGGGAGAACCAAATGTGATTTTGTCTGTTAGTCTCTTTTATTCCAGGCTCTTTCCAAAAACAATCAGCAAGCTTCTATTTAATTTCACTAAGTTGTCTGTGCCAATGGTCACACTCATTTTTTGCTTAACGAAATTCTTCCATTTGTTATTGTTCCTTGATTTTTAGACCCTGTCCCTATACCTGTGAACTTAATTCTGTGTACCATGATACTACAATGTTGTTTTCTTTTTCCCAAGATATTTTGTTTAGCTGAAGGGAGTTTCTTTGTATCACAAGCTTTATTGTGAGGTTCAGATACTTTGAGATAATTTGAACAATTCATATGTTTCAACAATTTGTGTGATTACCAATTCTTGATTTAATCCTTCATGCAATTCACTTCTGAGTTTTAATCAGCCCATTGTTGCTCAAAGAATTGCTTATAAATATCTATTACTATTTGGCTTTGAGAATCACTTGACTTTTCAACCCTACATGTACTTAAATTTAACGATTTTCTATAGACTTTTCATTCTTGCTTGTAAATCATCTGACTATTCTGTGTGCTTACCAACTTCTTGTAACAGCTTGTAAACATAAACAACAGCAACCAACACTCATTACTAACATTTTATTCTTTCTTTTCTTTCCTTGGGGCTGTAAGTTCATTAGGTACCTGATCTAATTTTTATGTTATTGCAGTTGAGAGTTTTGCCAAATATTACACTGGTGCATATTATCAATCAGCTTCCTTTTGTCTTTCAGTAATAATTTCTTAGCCCTTCACTGTCTTGTGTGTAGGCTATTTTAGGGGTTTTGCTATAGGAGAGCCATACTCTTTGGAGAAGTTCAATGCCGTCCAGGATGGGCAAGATTATATTGCAATAACAATAATCCTTGCTACTGGAAGAAAATAAAGTTTATTTCTTACATATGATATATGTCAAATGTAAATTGACAGGGGATCTTGGCTTATTGTAACTAAACAGGGACCTGAGATGACAGAGGCACCATCTACTTTTATGATCACTTTAGCAAGGGAAAGATAATGTGGCCTACAATTCCTTAGCCCTTCAAGCTTTCACACTGAAGTGTCACATGGCACTGTTATATTTCATTGACCAAAACAAGTCATGTAATCATAGGGCAGGAAAGTGAGCCTACTATAGGGCCGGAAATTAGGTAACAGGATACAATTGCACTAGCGATTACAAAAGCACTAGTTGTTATAGCACTTTCTTCTACTAGTGAATTCACTTTTAAAAGTCAAATTCTTGCATACACATTGACGCAATCATGCATAGTACTATACCTAATCGAATGACACTCAGTTTATTTAAAGGTGATGAGAGGTTAAATGGAGCCACTAGGTTGATCAAAATAAAGCACTGCAGTTCAAAAACTGGAAAAACAAAGAGTGTTGTTAAAAGATCCGAGTGTCATTTCCCGAGAAATAAAGAATAATAGTTGTTTATTACTGGGGTGCTAACTTATTATTGCTAAGATATAAGATATTTTTCACTTCAGTTTTATATTCAATTTCATTTGCATTAAAGTCATAAACATTAAACTTGTACATATATGTAAACATATATGTGTATATATATACACATAACCACACACATACATGTATATATACACATACATATATATGTAAAACAGAATTTTATGAGAATCCTTGAGAGGAAGAATGTTGTTGAAATTAATGTTTTTAGAAATCAAAATACTATGATGTTTAAAACTATCACAAAGAAAGTAAAAATAATTTGAGAAAAGTACATTCTGGTATACACAAGAGCATAGTAGACAAAGAATACACTAAGGTGAATAATAAAGATGAGCAATGGTCTCAATAATTTCTCAACCAACACATTGTTTCTTGTAGTAAATTACATTTCCATTCTTCATTTTTTAATCAGACGGAGCAAGTGACTCCTTTGAACCACAAATGTTTAATAATTCCAAGCACTAGACCTGGCACAGTGGCTTATGCCTGTAATCCCAGCACTTTGGGAGGCCAAGATGCACAGATCACCTGAGGTCAGGAGTTTGAGACCAGCCTGGCCAACATGGTGAAAACCCGTCTGTACTAAAAATACAAAAATTAGCCAGGTATGGTGGCGGGCACCTGTAGTCTCAGCTACTTGGGAGGCTGAGACAAAAGAATCACTTGAACCCAGGAGGCAGAGGTTGCAGTGAGCTAAGATCCTACCACTGCACTCAAGCCTGGGCGACATGAGCGAAAAATAAAAAAAAAAATTCCAAGCACTGTAACATTTAACCATCAAATGTTAAATACATGTATTATGGGAAATTATATTGCTTTAGTTATTGTAGACTCTAGATTCTAAGGACTATGTTTGTCATAGAAAATTAATCTTTTTCAATATTCTTTAAACAAAATAATTAGCCTTTGGATAATTAACCCACTGCTATACACACACAAACACACACACACACACACACACTCAGTAGACAGAAAGCTAGCTAGATAGCTAGATGTTGACAGATAGATATATTACATATTTATATATTGTATGTATATTAATTTGTAAATATAATTTAGATCATCTTACAGGCTGTCTTGCCCAGCAGCATTTATTAAGATTTAAAAGCAGAGGATCTGGAAACAAGCTGCCTAAGTTCAATTCTGATGCCATTAAGTCTTAGCTGTGTTGTTATCCTTCTTGTGGTTCAATTTCCTTATCTGCATACTTCGTATCATAACATCCTTCATTTCACTTTTGTAAGGAGCAATTAGAAAAATAACAATTTCACAGGAAGCATTCAGTATCTGTTAGTTAATATCATTATTATTTATGCAAAAGCTACAGGCAGTTTATGTCTACTTTTCTCTGAAATCTTCTTAAAATAAAGGATATCTTTAGCATACTCAATGAAAATACACTGAAAAGCCTTGTTCTTCTATGATGTTCACTTGTTAAGGTCAATGAGTACATGAACGGGCTAGTAAGTGCAAACATCAGTCATGAGTCTGCTGCTTATTTCATCATTGTTCATGAGTACAGGTTAAGCATATCTACTTGCTTCATGTCAATACTCAATGGATTCTACTAAAAGAGGAAATAAAATGAAAAAATGCTACAGACTACTACATTTGCTACAGACGGCTACAGACTGCTACATTTGGGCATTAAGAAGAAGGGAATTCTGTCATGCATTACAACATGGATGACATGTTTTGAGGACATTACGCTAAGTGAAATAAACCAGTCACAGAAGCACAAATGACGTATGATTTGTCAAATTCATAGAAACAGAGTAGAATAATGGTTTCCAGGGTCCGGTGATGCAGGAAATGCAGAATTGCTTTTTGATGGCTATTAAACTTCAGTTTATTTAAAATGAAGAAGTTCTAGAATTTTGCTGCACGTTTGTATATAGTTAATAGTACACTTAGAAATTGTTAAGAGAGTAAATCTAATGTTATGTGGTTTTCTTTCCACAATAAAAAAAAATTATAACAATAACCGAAAGAGCAATAAAGTATGACAAAACGAAATGAGAGGAAAAACAAAACACATGCACATACATACACATACATGTACACATACAAAAATACACACTGGGGGCCAGGCCTGGTGGCTCACGCCTGTAATCTCAGCATTTTGGGAGGTCGAGGCAGGTGGATCACCTGAGGTCAGGAGTTCGAGACCAGCCTGACCAACATGGAGAAAACGTCTCTACTAAAACTACAAAATTCACCCGGTGTGGTGGTGGCACACACCTGTAATCTCAGTTACTCGGGAGGCTGAGGCAGGAGAATCGCTTGAACCCGGGAGGCGGAGGTTGTGGTGAGCCAAGATTGTGCCACTGCACTCCAACCTGGGCAACAAGAGTGAAACTCCATCTCAAAAAAAAAAAAAAAATACATACTGAGTTCCAAACACTACTGTTTCTGAAATATTTATCAGGTGAAGAGAAGCATTATTTGGCAAATTTGCATAAAATATTTCCCAAACATATGCCCCCTTTCAGCAAAACATGTCTTTACAAAGAGATTTCCTGAAATCTATTATCCTGCATGTATCAGTAGCAACATTAATCCACTTAATTTACAAAAAAGGCAAATATTATGTTTAGTATATACATATACACTTTTTTCATTCTAATAAATATAGACGCATTTCGTAATTCTAAAGTTTTACTCGTTAGAGGTTTTTATGGAAAATAGGAAAAGTATGTGTAGTTATGAATGTCAAAAATAAGACATTTGTTTTTCATTTCCTACAACTGCGAGATGACGAAAAATGAATTTATATATAAATATATTCATGGTGTATACTATATTTATAAAACTCCACAAAACATCAGTCTTTAACTAAATAGTGAAACCATGTGTTCCAATATTTCACAGCGTTCTCCATAGTTTTCTGTGCAACTGTCGAAGTGTTCCTTCTTTTATCTTCTGTTGAAATGCTTTATGGAGATTAAAGCTTAACTTCAGAACTTCAGAGTAAGCAGCAGAGAATGAAATAGCTTGGAAGAGACAGAGATGTGCAAAATCATAAGCTGTATGGAAAGCACAGGATTGAAAAATGAAGTTGAATGTGGCAACTTAACAGACACAGAAGAGTTTTTCTTTATACAGTACATCCAAATTTCTTTTAGAAGATGTTTTTTGAAAGAATTCTGGTGACGGAAAAATTATTTGAAACTTGGAAATAAGGCAAAAATATGGGCAGCAAGTCCACTCGATGTCACATGGTGATAATGGCCATCTGAAGATTATGTAAAGAAATGTATTTAATTTGTATTAAATCTTAATGAATTTATATGTATATATAAGAAAAATGAGTTGAATAAAGTTTACAGTTATTGTTTTTATAATTTCATAATTTCATAAAACACTTGAATGTACCTTTTGGAAACTTATACTTACACTGCCAACTGTTATGGGATATTGTGAAAATATTCATATGGAAATAAACTGTTTACTCCTGACAAATCCAGTATATTCTTAGGCACATGTCTTTTAGGCACATGTCTGCCTGAAAGTTCTCATACTTTGAGAATAAAATCTGATTGGATTAAATTCACATTCTCTGGGAAAGAAATGGCCTACAATTCTTGACACCTTTATTTCTGAATTTAGATAGATAACAATAGAGACATATTATTCAGCTATTGACACAATTTCTTAACATCTAACTTTATCAGGGCAAAAGGTATTTCTTTATTATTTAACAGATAGGATACTATTATATACAGCCTATCATAGACTTGCAAGGTCAGAAATGGACCTTTGTATTTTATTAATGTTTTGGACACTTTTTTATTTGAAGATAGGAGAAATTATTCATTCTGTCAACTTAAAAGACATAATACAGCAGTACTGATTGAAAATAGAAGACATTTGACAAAAGATAAGAGTTAAAACAATTCATACCTTAATTTAGGCATTTCTCAAACTTTCAAAATGCACTAATATTATTTGACAGAAATCATTTAGTTCTGCACTTGCCATTGATTACATTGAGGTTATGAAACTTTCAAAATGCACTAATATTATTTGACAGAAATCATTTAGTTCTGCACTTGGCACTGATTACATTAATGTTCTCTACAGCTTTTTAAATCTCTCAATATAATTCTAAATATAAACCTCCTAAATAATGAATATTGGGGTTTAATATTCATGACGTTAATCTCCTCCCAAAATTGAACCTTGAAATCAAGTTGTCTCCTTTCAAAAGCATTGTTAGGAAGTTAAAAATTTGACCAAATAAAATAAATTGATTTTTAAGACAAAATAATGGTCAATTTGATTGAAGTTTTACAGTGAAACATTTGTTTTGTTGTATTGATAGAATTTTCCAAGTGAATACAATACATAAGATAGAGAAATAGTAACTAAATGGGAAGAATGGTATATTTTTAAAAATCAAATTTTATATAAACATTGGAATTTTATCTTTCATCTAATTTATCAGTATTTTAATGCATCTTACATTTAGCAATTTGGTTTTACCAATTTAATATTTCAAAAAATGTATATAATTAAAACATCATAAGAAAAAATTTGTTCACACAGCCTTTTTCATTTTTTTTTGAAATTTATAGAAGACATGATAATTGTTCATATTTATCTTTAAAAAAATCAGATTAAAAACCTCAGATTGGTTTCATCTATGACTTGAGCTAATGCTGAACTTAATGCCTGAAGTTGCTTCTTGACACGTGCATTTCTCTATGTTTCTGTTACACGTTCTTCCTCGCTTCAATGGTTCATTACCCCTTCATTTGATAATTCAGCACTAGCCTCAGCATTACTCTCATCATGTTCACCATGTTCGTTTTCTGTCGGAGGCATGACTGGTGATGGAGGTGGAAAGGGGGTAGACATCACAGTTTTTAACTCTTCTTTGGTCTTTTCCAAGTCTTCCTGGGTTGCAAAAGCTTTGTGTTGCCACTCAGTAGCTTCCTCTTCCTTTTTCTTCTTGGCTTCTTCTAGAAGTGCAATCTTGGCAGTGAATTCAGCAAGTGCTGCTAGCTGCTCCTGATTCTTCATCTGGTCGGCAGCTTGTTTTGCTATGGCAGACTTAGCCTCTTCAGCAGCTCAATGCTCCTTTTCAAGCCGCTCTGCTTCTTATTTTGCTCGTTTTCATTTTTGATCCAGTTCTAGAGCTTTTTGAGTCTGTTCTTCTAGTTCTTTCTGGGCTTTAATTGTCAGTTCGTCAATTTATTTTAGACGTTCCATTAGCTCTTCCTTTTCATGTTCTATTCTTTCCTTTTCCTTTTCTGCTATTTCTCTTTTCTTCTTTTCATTCTCTAATTGTGCCCTTTCCAACTGCTTCTGATGTTTCTCCTCCCTAGTCTGAGCCTTCATCTGTTGTACTTTAATAGTATCAGGCTTCCTTCTTTGCATGTATAGTTTATAGTTTCCCATACATAAGGCCAAAATCCCCTTATTGATTCTCAGACGAGGTGCATAAAAAACAAAATCAGGTGCCTTTTTGTCTGTTGGCTTTACAACAAATTTTTTGTCATTAAATGAAATATTTCTGATTTCACTCCAGGGAAAACCAATTTTAGGTGTTAACTTGTCATCATGCTCATAAACATTCAGACTCAAAGCATCAACACCTAGCCACAATTCAGTTCCCTTTCTATTTTTATTCTCATATTTATTATTATTATTATTATTATTATTATTATTATTATTATTATTATTGAGATGGAGTCTTGCTCTGTCACCTAGGCTGGAATGCAGTGGCGTGATCTCGGCTCACTGCAACCTCCACCTCGTGGGTTCAAGTGATTCTCCTGCCTCAGCCTCCTGAGTAGCTGGGATTACAGGCGCAAGCCACCAAGCCTGGCTATTCTTCTGTATTTTTAGTAGAGACGGGGTATCCCTCATGTTGGTCAGGCTGGTCTCGAACTCCTGACCTCGTGATCCGCCCGCCTCGGCCTCCCAAAGTGCTGGATTAAAGGAATGAGCCACCACGCCCGGCCCCCTTTTTATTTTTTATTTCAAAATAATTGACACCATATATTTCTAGATCTTGTGCAATCTTCAGCTATTCCATCAAAGGATCCTCCCTTAGCGTTACTCTATGTTCTTCATGCCCGTTCTGTATTCTTTCTTTCCACTGTTCTTTTGTTAGTTTGTGTTGTTCCAATACGCGCTGGGGTAGGAATCTATCATTAGCCAGGTAGCCTGGCTTATGAATCTCTTTATTATAATCTCCATACTTGGCTTGGACTGCACAGGAAGCCAAAATAACTGCAGTTTTTGGCAGGCAATATATTTCATCCTTTAAGATGGCTTCTTAAACTTGCAGGAAGAGTCTCTGGATTATTTCTTGAATTAATTCCTCAGAAACATCTTCAGGAAAAATTTAGCTCTAAACTTGAACTGTAAACGATTCTCTTTCTTAACATCTTGCTGTGTCACCTTTTTATTTAGTTTAAGCCATGTAGGATAACCTTTGCTGTCTACATACAGCAGCCCAAAAAAACAGACCTCACGCTAACCAACTGTTTTCACCACCTGGTCAAAAAGTTGTTTGCCAGTTGTATTGGGCACAAAATGACGTTCTTCATGCTGAGAATGTTAAAGCAGTTCGTGATAAGTACAAGAGTGTGCAACAGATTCGACAAGGCAATACAAAGCAGTGTATCGATGAGTTTGAAGCAATATGAGAGCTGTTATTTTGCATATATGTTCTGTATAAGCTGAACCACCAACAGAGAAAAGCAGGCCTTTGCGGATATGATGGAATGCATCCCACCTTGTCAAAGCACTTACACCAGTTTGACTGTGCTAGCTAAAAGACAAATTTAAGGGGAGCTCTTCAGCATTAAGGCAGTATGAGATCATGCTTGGTTTTCTTTTACTTTTGGTCCAGGGAATGGAGAATGGTGTTCTATTGCCTCCTTTCACATTCTTTCTTTTTCTTTTTATTTTCTGTTGAAGATTAACACTAATTAGCATGTCTGACAAACGCGTATGTGTGGTTTCAGTTCTATGTACATTTTAAAGGATAATGGTGAACATTTTAAGGGGTTTCCCTTGCCTCTTTCATATTTAACCTGTATATATTTCCCACATTCTGTCTCACTCACATTTTCTCAGTGTGCCCTTCTCATATCTGCCATGCCCATAGCCGTAATTCCACCATCATACAGATCAGGCAGTGTTTAAAATGATGGTAGGTAGCAGAGTGGACAGTCTTGGATCATTATGTAGAATAAGGCTATGAATCATGAAAGAGATTAGAACATTTAATAATGTATGTACAGCTGGTGGTTAGTTTTTTAAATCCAAATTTAATTACCTAATTGGATATTTGATATTTGGTTATCTAATCACAGTCATCTTTAACAGCTACACTGATTGGTGGATTATCTCCTGTAATCCTTTGATGACTTTTTTTGCCTACCGTTTCACAGAGGTTTGGACAGCAGTAGTAGTTCCCTAGGACAGTTTATTGATGAAACAGTCTCTGCAAGAGTTTTAAAGTTTTGTTCTTTTGTAGACTGATTTAGAAAAACAGATGATAATAAAAGAAAATATACATTTGTTGGTAACTGATTTTAATTATTTTTTAAAACCTGGACCTTTCTGGAAGGGCAGCATATAAAAATGTCAGTCCTGAGGAGGGAACAACAATACTACCTCACTACTACACCCGCGATGACTGGTTGTTCAAACACAATGGAGTGTGTAAGCTATATGTTTTAAAATTCATAATGATAGTCTCAATCACCGAGAAATACTTTTGAAATTTCATTTTTCCTCAGAATATCTTAAGAGTGCTAAATTTTTAGCTGCCCTTTTATTGAGCCAAACTGTGGGATTCTGATTTGCGTTAAAATTGTAAGCTTCTCACTGGTATACTACCATCCTGGAGGGGTGCTATATGGCTGAGGAAGAGTGAGAGACAGAATAAGAGAGAGAGAGTGTGTGTTTATGCGTGTGTGTGTGTGTGTGTGTGAGAGACAGAGAGACGCTAATCTTGTAGCATATGAAGAATGTCTGTACCTTGATATGATAGTTACATAATCAATTTAGTATATTTGGTTTCTAGATCACTGTGCTTATTTTTTTCAATATCTAATTAAAATATTTAAATTTGGTTTGCTAATTCTATTTTAGAAATTATAATTTTAGTTTATATTAATTTCAATTATATCTTACTGAAGAAATCTTTCCAGTTAGGAGGCTCTAATATTCACATGTTCTAATACTTGGTTTATTGTAAAACAGCTACATTTGGAGACACGTAAAGCCTTGTTTACTCTATGTGGTTCAGCTACTTTCCATTTAGTATTACACACTCAAATTTACATTTATCTATTAAAATTGCCATTTTATTAAACATTTTCATGCACAGTAGATTCAAGTTGTGTCTGAAAATAACGCTTGTGCTTTTTTGATTTTGCTGACTTTGAAAGGATTAATCTGGGCAGACATTATGAAAAAGAAAGTTTGCATTTAATATATTTTTTGAATTTTGTAGAACAAAACATAGCTGGTGAACCTTGAAGTAACTTGTACCACGGTTGTGCATATGCTTCAGAATCCTATGGAAGAGAATGTTTTTACTTGCAGTACATCAAAGGAATGGATGGTGGACCCTACTATTTGTGTTTTGAAACATAAATGTTCACTTTAAAGAAATTGCCATAATAGATAAAAACCTGAACTTTCATTGGATTTCCTCATTTTGAATTATGTGCATTACCACAGCTACATCAGTTTGATATAGTATTGAAAAATTATCAGATATATTTTGCTGTTTATGGTCTATTTGTAGATTAGGATTAAAATGAATTTAATCCCTTTTTTAAGGCTGTGTGAATTTTTCTAAACAAGAACCATTTGCAATATGGATTTTCTTTCGTTCGTTTGTTTGTTTGAGACGGAGTTTTGCTTTTGTTGCCCAGGCTGGAGTGCAATGGCATGATCTCAGCTTGCTGCAACCTCTGCCTCCCGTGTTCAGGCGATTCTCCTGCCTCAGCCTCCCAAGTAGCTGGGATTACAGGCATGTGCCACCACCCCCGGCTAATTGCAATATGGATTTTCAAAGAGATTAAACCAATTATAACTTATTATTAACAGTCTCGAGCACATGTTCATACAGTCAATGTAAAAATGCACTAATGAGTATTTGGTAAATCCCAGTAGGCTTTTACCATTAGCATAATTTTGTGTTGTACAATTAAGTTACAATAACAATAAAGTGACAAAAGCTTATGCCAAAAAAAGCCTCAAATTAATTGAACATATTTATGGTGTACAGTATGATGCTTCAATGTGTGTATATATTATATAACAATCAAATCAGGGAAATTACAATATCCATGACTTCAAACATAATTTTTTTGTGGTGACAACATTCAGTCTTCTATCTATCTTGAAATATATGCTGTATTATTATTTGCTGTAGTCACCCTACTGTGTAATAGAACACCAGAATATTCTTCCTGTCTAACTGTAACATTGTATCCATTGACCAACCTCTTCCATTCCCCCTCTCCTTTCTACCCTCCTCAGCCTCTAGTAACCACTATTTTACTCTCTAAATCTATAAAATCAGCCTTTTTAGATTCCACATATGATTGAGATCATGTGGTATTTGTCTTTTTATGTCTGGCTTATTTCACTTCATATAATGTCCTCCAATGTTCATTCGTGTTGCCACAAATGACAGGATTTCATTCTGTTTTATGGCTGAGTAGTATTCCATTGTGTATGTATGTATGTGTGTGTGTGTATATATGCACAAATCAGGGAAATTACCATATGTATGTATGTACATATACACATTTTCTTTATCCACTTATCTATAGATGGGCATTTATATATTGGCTATTGTGAATAGTGCTGCAACAAGCATGGGAATGAAAATATCTCTTCGACATACTGATTTTATTCCCTTTGGATATATACCCAGTAGTGGGATTCCTGGATCATATGGTAATTCTATTTTTAATTCTTTGAGGAACTTCCATCACCAATGGTGTTTCAGAGTTCTCTTTTCTCAATGGCCTCACCAGCATTTGTTATTTTTTTGTGTTTTTGATAATAATCATTTTGACTGGGGTAAAGTAATATATCAATGTGGTTTTGATTTGCATTTTCCTTATGTTTAATGACGTTGAGAATTTTTTCATGTTATCTGTTGGAAATTGAAATGTGTTATTTTGAAAAATGTCTATGCAGGGCTTTGTTCTTTTTTTTTTTTTGACTTAGTCCCGCTCTGTCACCAGGCTGGAGTACAGTGGCATGATCTCAGCGCTCACTGCAACCTCCACGTCCCAGGTTCAAGAGATTCTCCTGCCTCAGCCTCCCCAGTAGCTGGAACTACAGGCGCATGCCACCACACGCAGCTAATTTTTGTATTTTTAGTAGAGATGCAGTTTGACCATATGTCCAGGATGGTCTTGATTTCTTGACCTCATGATCCACTCGCCTCGGCCTCCCAAAGTGCTGGGATTACAGGGGTGAGCCACTGCACCCGCCCTGACTCATTTTTTAATCAGATTATTTAGTTTTATACTATTGAGTTGTTTGTGTTCCTTATATATTCAGATATTAACCAGATACATAGCTTACAAATACTTTCTCCCATTCTGTAGGTTGCCTCTTCACTCTATGGATAGTTTCCATTGCTCTGAAGATGCTTTTTAGTTTGATGTAGTCCCATTTGTCTATTTTTGCATTAGGCGCCTGTGCTTTTGAGGTCTTATACAAAACATCCTTGCCCAGCCCAATTTCATGAAGAGTTTCCTCTATGTTTTCTTTTAGTAGTTTCATAGTTTTGGTTTTACATTTAAGTATTTAATCCAATTTGAGTTGATTTTTGTGTATGGTGAGAGATAGGGATCTAGTTTCATTCTTCTGCATGTGGATATACAGTTGTCCCAGCACCATTTATTGAAAAGACTGTCTTTTCCTCCATGTCTATTTTTGGCATTTTTGTCAAAAACAAGTTGGTTGTAAATGCATGAATTTATTTCCAGACTGTCCTCTCTGTTTTATTGGTCTGTGTGCCTATTTTTATGCCAGTACTGATCTGTTTTGTTTACTGTAGCTTTGTATATTTTGAAGTCAGGTAGTGTGGTGTCTCTAGCTTTGCTTTTTTTTTGTTTTTTTTTTTTTTTTTGCTCAAGATTGCTTTGGCTGTCTGAGGTCTTTTACAATTGCACATGAATTTTAAGATTGTTTTTTCTGTTGCTGTGAAGAATGACTTTTTTTTTTAAGAGTCTCACTCTGTTGCCCAGGTTGGAGTGCAGTGGCATTATCTTGGCTCACTGCAACTTCCGCCTCCCAGGTTCAAGCGATTCTCCTGTCTCAGTCTCCCTATTAGCTGGAATCACAAGTGCCCACTACCACTACCACACCCAGCTAATTTTTGTAGTTTTAGTAGAGACAGGGTTTCACCATGTTGGCCAGGCAGTCCTCGAACTCCTGACCTCAGGTGATCCACCTGCCTCGGCCTCCCAAAGTGCTGGGATTACAGGCATGAGCTGTCACTGGTATCTTGATAATGATTATATTGAATCTGTAGATTGCTTTGGGTAATGTGAACATGTTAATAATATTAATTCTTCCAATCCATGAACAGGGGATATCTTTTTATTTATTTGTGTTCTCATCATTTCCTTTATTTTCTGAGACAGTATCTCACTCTGTCACCTAAGGTGTAGTGCAGTGGCATGATCACAGCTCATTGCAGCCTCAACTTCCAGGGCTAAATCGATCCTCTCACCTCAGCCTCTTGAGTAGTTGGAACTACGGGCATGCACCACTATGTTCAGCTAATTTTTTTAAAAATTTTTATGCTTTTGTGGAATCAGAGTCTCACTATGTTGCCCAGGATGGTCTCAAACTCCTGGACTCAAGCAATCCTCCACCTCAGCCTCACAAAGAGTTAGGATTCGATTTCTTTCATCAATGTTTTATAGATTTCATCATAAATATCTTTTAGCTCCTTGGTTAAGCTTATTTCTAGAGGTTTTTTTGTTTGTTTGTTTTCTTTTTCTTTTTCTTTGTAGCTACTGTAAATGGAATTGCTTTCCTGATTTATTTCTCAGATAGTTCACTACTGGCATAGAGAAAAGCTACCAGTTTTTAACCACTCTTCACTTCACAGTTGGGAAATAGTTTTTACATTCATTGTCTCCATCTTTATCTACTTAAGTTGCCTATGAGATAGTTTGGACAGGTAAAATTATCGCCACTTTTACATTTTGGATAAATAATCTCAGGCACAAAATATATAAATGACTTTCCTCAAGATTGCTACGCAATCAAGTGGTGGAGTCAGAACTTATTCTCCAGTTCAGATCTTGAATAGAAGGCCCTGGAACACACAGTTTATGTTTAGAAATAGTTTGTTATCATAACACAACACCTTCTTTAAAGCATTGATTAATTAACTTCCTTCTAATTTATTAGAGCTTGTAGTTTTTCTATGTTATTCAATTTACTAAAATATTTCATAAGTGATAACTAAGATTTTATGTGGAGTCAAACTGTTCTGTTCCTCTAATGCTTGGAAAAATGAAATATGACCAGCTGTCTGAATGTACACATGAAAAATTTCAATGTGTGTATAAGGGAAAATTCTGGTGATTCCAAGGATGAGATAATTAAATCAATTTACCTTTGCAAAGGGAAACTGCTCTGGGAATTATTTAAGGTGGTTAAATTGCATAGCTTTCCCTCCACAAGCTGTCAACACTAAAGAGATTAAGACTTCATTTGCAAGCTTTATTTTTAATGTAAAATGACAGCAATTGACATTTTAAAACTGTATGGTACAGTACTCTACATGACACAAGCAGAAACTTGTACAGCTTTGGAGCCTAGCTCTTGTACATATTTGCTCCACTTGTCTATTACAAGATCTGGGGTGTTTTTAGTAGTTGAATCTTTTAAATATTATCTTCCCTATTAGAATGCAAAAACACTGCTTGTGATGATACTAAGGAAAATCAACTTAAGGACACAGAGTACACATTACTTTTGACTCCTGATCCTCCTTTAAAACTGAAAGAGCTTGTACTCTCAAAGTGTAATACTCTATGAACCACTTGCCCATTTGCATAATTTGCTTTTCAGTGCAAAGTATTAGGCCCTGACCCAGATTACCTCAAAGTGAATTGTCAGCAAGCCAATAAAATATTGAGCAGATGGATGTCATTTTTCAAAATTAGGCTTTCTTTAACAATAATCATTCTTGATGTTCTATGATAATAAGAATCAGTAGGAAGAATTCATCAAGCATTTCTTTATGTAGACAGGTATATAGCTTACATAGAAACCAAAAGATGACTGACAAAAAGCAGAAAACTCTTCCTAATTTCAAAAAAGAAATGTGGGTACATACATATATATAGTAATACAGCTCCTTGAAGACCAAAAAGACAATATATTTATCTTTGCTAAGCATATTACAGAATCCTTCCTTTTTACTCTATATGTGAGTCTGGGAAGTTTTCATGTCCATTCCCAGTTTCTATGCATTGTAGTTTTGAAGGCATAAAAAGATAATCGTATTTTATAAAGAACAATCTGCCTCTTCAATTAATGCCCCATGCTAAATTTGAAATTTACATCCTACACACCACTCTGGTTACAAAATAATTAATTTGATTCAGATGTTTAATTAAGCATGACAAGGAGGCTTTAGTTTTAAGTTAAGAGAGAAAAAAAAATGAAAGAGTTGCCTTGGAAAAGCCTAGAGCATATTTTGCAGAGCATCTTGGAACAAACAGTTTTAACTGAAAGACTTAGCCTATTCCTTTGATGACTTCATTAACAAGTCAAAATATTCAGACCCATGAGGCCTATGACAGAGAATACTCTAGTAGCTAGATGTAGGACACACAGAATTTGGGTTTTTTGATCAAATTGTAATAAATATATTTAATTAAGCAGACTTTGCCTGGGGAATTAAAAGAAAGAAAAGAAAAGTGCCTCTTATTTATTTTTTGAACCAATGTTTCCTCATTCTATGTCAACTGAAAGGATCTTTTATTTATAGATATTATTATGACCTCCATAATACATCCATTATACACATATTCACTTTCTTTTTGCTCTGTTTTATTGTACAAACTCTTTTTGTTGATGTTCAAAACTGTAATTAAAGCCAAGTCTTCATGTTTTCCCCTTTACTAACACATTTTGTTGTAAGCAAAAGAACAAAAGAGTAAATCTTATCATGGTGATTTATTTGATTCTCAATTTTAGTAACATGTACATCTGTACCCACATAGAATAGGAAGAAATCAGTGAACATTCACAGAAATGGCATAAATGCAAACTTGAATTTTTAAAAATGCAATATTCATCAGACAATCTGCAATTGTTTTTTGTATTTTTTAAATTTTCATTTACAACAATATTTCCTGTAGAATTATAGTCACTATTAATAAGTTACAAAATGTCAAATTGGCTGATGAATGCTCTCATATCTCAGATTTACAGCAGTAGCTATGCTCAAAGTTGAAAGATGTTTTTAAACAGGCAGCGGTTTTATACAAATCCTTACAAATAACTCATGGATACAAAGTCAGGTGATGAACTTCATTTAATCATATTCAACTGAGGGAAAGGAGGGAAATCCATGGTAGTCGCAGATGTATATGGCATGATGTTGAAATCTCAGCTCTGGGGAAGATGTTTCAAATCCCAGAGTTTCTGATTTTCTCATATGCTCTATTTCTCCTCTCCAGCCCTCCTAAAAGCCAGTGAAAACCCACCACTGTTACTAGTGGCAGAATGTTGTATCTATCACCTAATATCTGATAGAAAAAATCCACTTAAACTATTGTTCTATTGACATAGTATTCCTGGTGTAAAGTAGGTTGTGTGACCATTCTCTCTCTATCTTCAAAAATGTCTTAGGATTTGAATCTAGTCCAATCTTACCTGCAACATTAATTCAAGGAATCATGGGTGTGTGCTGGATTCTATTAAGTCCTTCTGAGTACTGGGAACTATAGACTAAGCACCTATATTTCATTGTCAAAGTGTGTGGGGAAAAGAGAGATCAGCCTGTTACTGTGTCTATATAGAAGGAAGTAGACATAAGAGACTCCATTTAGTTCTGTATTTGAGATGCTGTTAATCTGTGACCCTACCCCCAACTTTGTCCTTGCAAGAGACATGTGCGAAGGTGATTTAAGGTTAAAAGGATATTGGGCTGTGCAGGATGTGTCTTTGTTAAACAAGTACCTGAAAGAAGCTTGATGGTTAAAAATCCTGCCCGTCCCTGGGCAATTCATTTTTGTGTGCTTTGTTTACTGAGTAAGGAGAAAACCGCCTTTAGGAATAAGGTGGGGCTTGCTGGAGCAATACTGCTAAAAGGTTTATGGAGATGTTCGCATATGCATCTCAAGGCACAGCATTTTCCTTTTAACTTATTCATGTTACAGGGATTTTTGTTCTTATGTCTTACTGCTGATTTCCTCCCTACAATGATCCTATTTTCTAGCTACTCCCTTATCTTTTTGATGGTAAAGATAATTATCAATAAATACTAAGGGAACTCAGAGGCCGGTGCCAGTGTGGGTCCTCTGAAAACACAGCACTGGCCCCCTGGGTCCCGCTTTTCTTTCTCTATACTTTGTCTCTGTGTATTATTTCCTTTTCTCAAGTCTCTCGTCCCACCTAACGAGAAGCACCCACAGGTGTGGAGGGGCAGGCCACCCCTTCAAAAGTGGTTTATCAAGTGACGAGTAATTAGTATTGATGAGATGCAACTGCATCAGAAAATAGATACCAATTTTGTACTCTGAAGGAGCTATGTGACTAGCAAGGTATGAAAGTTGAAGAGACTTCAGAGCCACTCAGTTTCTGGAACAGAAGTGGTCTGTGCCAATCCAATCTCATCTAGTAAGATCACACATATTTTAAGGATGGAGTGACTGGGGCATGGGAATTTGTGCTTATGAATCATAAAACGATGATTATGTTGTTGCTGTGCATGCTGTGTTGCTGCCTGCCCTGTATTCCTTCTTCAAATTAATAAACTTGATGTTGGGTGAAGTCTAACATCTCATGAGTTTGTCAAGCCGAACTTAGAGCACTCTTTCTGGTTTATCAGAGTGGACACTGTATACATCTATTTCATTGAGCTTCTACTTCATATTAAAAGTGTATCTTTGGCTTTCCCATTTGATTTTAGTTTTTCCTGCTTCTCATGCTATTCTTTTGCTTTCAATTCAAAAGCCCTTGCTCCTTCTCCCATCCCTTAAACTTGGAAATTTGGCACTGAAGTGAATGGATCAAATTGTTAGATTTACACAGATCTGGATGTGCATCCTAGCTTTGCAACTCAAGGGCAGTTTTAGGTAGTGAAAATTAGTTAACCTTTGGAGATTCAATTTCTTATTGGTATGCTAGGTCCTATATATCTCATAATTTTATTTAAATTGTATAACACTTATAAAGTTATTTTAAATGGATAAATGGCTTAATGAATGAGAACAAACCAGTAAATATACTTACATGAACTTATATGTTGCAAAAATTAAGAGTAACTGCCATCTATCTTTGTATCTTGTAATACCTGACATGGAGGAGCCCTGTATCTATTAAGGACATATACTGTGCCATATATTTACATAGATTATATTATACAAACTGTCACTATAAACACTATATTCATTTTATATAGGAAAATTAGAAGCTTTGAATTTTTTAATAATCTGAACTTTATTAAATACGATTGCTAGGAATTGAGGACAATTTATCAATTTTATCAAGAGCATTGTGTCAATATAATCATATTTAATTTTCAAAACAACCCTGTAATTACTGTTATTATTCCATTTCACAGATGAAAGAAGTGGATATTTAAAAGAATTATTAGCATGTAATGGAGCAAGTATTAAAATCCAAGTGTGTATGACTCTAAAGTCTATAATCTTTCAATTAATAATGCTGCTATGAATGAATTCAGTGACTAGAACATAATATGGAAATGATATATATTTGATGAGTGACTACATAACACTTTTATAGTTTGCTCTTTAGGAGTAATATGATTTTATTCTCATTCTCTAGTGGGAATGCCACTTCAATCAACCTGTGGATGACACAAAAACATCTGGCAGATATTCCAATCACTTTATATTAACATTATTTATTATAGAGTTTTCAGCACCTAGAACCCCTAAAATAAAATTCAGAATGTCCTGTGTTTGTCTAAGACCAGGTATAACAAAGGAAAAATATTCTGATTTTACACGTAAGATTTTTAAGTGCTTCTTTTAGATAGAGACAAAACTGTTATTTTAGTGAATTATATTTAAAAACACCGCTACAACATTGATTATAATACCTTGAAAGGTACAAAAATTCAAATATTTCAGGTAAAATAGAATAGCAGACAATTACATTACAGAAAAGTGTGGGAGAACAGAAAGCAGAATTTCTTTGATTGACATAGAAAACTTTGAATGATGTAACAAAGCCAAAGATAGATGTTTAAAAAAGATTGTATAAGACAAAGGGGAAAAAATGCTATTTGTCATAGGATGAATTGTGTCCCCCCAAAAGATATATGAAGTCCTAACCCTAAGCACCTTGGAATGTGACACTACTTGGAAATAGAGTTTTTGCAGATGTAATCAAGTTAAGATAAGGTAATTAGGGTGAGCCTTAATCCCATATAACAAGTGTACTTATAAGAAAAGGGAGAATCGCTGGAACCTGGGAGGCGGAGGTTGCAGTGAGCCGAGATCGCGTCGCTGCACTCCAGCCTGGTGATAGAGCGAGACTCCTTCTCAAGAAAAAAAAAAAAGAAAAGAAAAAGAAAAGGGAAATGTGAACATACTCATGTACAGAAGAATGCCAACTGAAGACAGATACATGAGAGACGACAGCCATGTGAAGATGGAGGTGGAGATTGGAGTTGTGCTGCTACAGTGAAGAAACGCCTAAGGCTACCAGAAGTTGAAAGAGGAAAGGAAGAATTCTGACCCAGAGGCTTCAGATGGAGTGTGGCCTTGCTAATATCTGATTTCAAACTTCTGGCCTCCAGAATTTTAAGACAATAAATTTATCCTGTTTTAAGTCACCAAGTTTGTGAGACTTTCTTACAGCCACCCTAAAAACTAACACAATATTTTTAAAAACTTCATTGTAAAGAAAAATATCTCTACACTTATCTGTTCATGGACCAGAGTGTACAGAGTTATTTTGGAGTGGAGAGTTGTGAAACTCTCAATTTTCACTCTGTAAATATCTTAACATGGGTATGTTCTCATTCTTGACAAAAATTTAAAGTGAGAATGAAATTTTTTTCACTGATTTATAAATGTGTGATAACATGATTTTTCTTTGTCTTCAATGATAAATATTTTTTTCTTATTGCTCTGTTTATTCGAATATTGATCTACTAAGAGCAAAGAAAGGTTATGCTAATCTATATATTCCTCTGAATTACCAAGGTTATTTCAGGCCTCAGCCTCAGTTATTTGATGATTCTTTTAAATTCACATTTCATTTTGATGTGTGGTCCTGACCAGAGAATATGACCAGAACAGAGTGGTTTAAATAGCATGAATAACTTATTTGTGTAAGTTACTTATTGCTGTGTAACAAATTACCCCAAACTTTAATGGCTTAAACCAACATGCATTGTCTCACAATTACTGTGAGTCAAGAATCCAAACATGACTTAACTGGATCCTCTGGCTTTAGGCTGCTCTCAAAGCTGTAGTCATCTACAGACTCAACTGGGGAGGATCTGCTTCTTACTATATGTGTGTGTGGTTGTGGCAGGATTCAATTCTTTGTGGGCTCTGAGATTGAAATTCCTCATGAGCTGTTGGTCCAAGTTTTTCCTTGTTTCCCTCACATGTGGACCTGTCTTTAGAGCATCTCACAACATGGCCACTTGCTTTATCATCAAAAGGGCAAGAGAGAATAACAGCAAAAAATAGAGTTCCAGCAAGGTGGAAGGAACAGTCTTTTGTAACCTAATCAGACCAGTGACAACTTTTCACTTTTGTCATATTCTATTCATTAGAAGAAAATCACTAGGTCCAACCCATATTCAAGGAAAGGAGATTACACAGGGGATATGCGTACCAGGAAACAAGGATCACTGGGAGCCAAACCTACCATACTCTTGTGTGATCAAATGATAAATATGCCTAATATGATTAAATGATACCTATGTATTGAAATAAAAAATAATAAATAGCTCTTTATAAACTGAAATCAATAAGTAGGTATAATTTTCTTATGGAATACTTTTTAATAAGTAACACAAGAATTACATAAATTGCAATGAAAAAGTGAAAGAGACTGAATAAGAATTGCAGGTTGGAATTTTGGCAAATCACATATCAATGCCAAGCATTTAGCCAAGAGTTTTATATATTCTGTATTGCATGAGAGCAAAAGCTTTTAAGTCATACATCTATGAGTTCATATTCAGGGTCAACCACCACTTACTAGTTGTTTTTTCATCTATAAAGTGAGGGTCCTAATTCCTGCACATCAGATATTTAAATCTGACCTCACATATAAGGTACTTAACCTGCTTAAATAATTTCATGAGAATTATTATTTTAAGATGATTATTTGCTCTATAATAAAAGACTTGGGAGAATGGAGTTATTTAAACAGAAGAGGTGTTTTCATATCAGTTAAAATAACTATTAATGTCAAGAGTAACACTGGGCAGAGGTAGAAGCCTCATTTATGTCAAACAAAGATGCTAAAAATCATTATACAGGTCAAAGTTCTGCCAGAAACTGAAACAAATGGAGCTGAAGGTAAGGACAGGAAACAAGTTTGGGGAGTTGACATTTCATTCAGGTGTAAAGAGATAGAATCGTGACATGTTGCAGTGATCCTGACAATGATGTCCTTCTACCTAGGGATTGGTTTTATTGATGTTCAAATACAAGACAGTTTTTGGCTCATTTCATCCTAAATATTCACCTTGAAATCAGGTAGATTGTTTGCCTCCACGAGTCAGTCCAATTTTTCATTCCTCCCGTATCCACTCCATGAGTGGTTTCTTTCAGTGGTAAGAAGTGGAACATTGGGGATGCGACACAAATTTGGAGTGATGAGATAGTGCCAGAAAAGGACTTCTATCCATTTCCCTTCAAATGTTTCCCTTATTTGGTTCTTCATGGACTCACTGGCCCATGGACATAAGATCCTTTGAAAGAACAATAAGTACACATGTCCTACTATTTGCCAGGCATACTCATGAATAACACATGTACCATATTACTTATGACTTTATGAGTCAGTGAGTATATCATTTGTATAGAAGCGAAATCTGAATATGAGAGGAGTTAGGAGATATACCTAAAATCACATAACTTGCCATTAACAAATATTGGGATTAAAAGTAGGTTTTCTTGCTCCAAGGAATATGAGTTTCCACTACAATCCTTGTACTTATAAAATGCTAGAATCAGGGTCAGATTTGATTGATTTAAGAGATAACAAAATCATTTAGGTTAAAACAATTTTATTCAGTTAGTGTTAATTTGCATTTGATTTACATGTGTTTCCATGTTGCAATTTTTTCCACCCAACACAATATAATTAATATTGTACACTAATTTTCGCAACTTGCATGGCGAAGCCAGAAAATTCAAACTTACAAGCACCATCAATCACTAGGTTGATGTTTCCTTATGCACAACACAATAAGGAAGAGAATGCCATCATATTTTTTTGTTTCCGAATACGTTAAAACTCTAAAAAAAATAAATTATATTTTCTCTTTTTTATATGTCTAGTGTGTTCTTTTAGTAAAACCACAAATGAGGAGTCTATACAGGTATTTAATCTTATAAAATGGCAAGGTAGATAACCCACAAGCACATAGCTACTGGAGCTAAATAGATAAGCTAAAGAGAACTAGAATAGCTAAAACAAATTTGAGAAAAGAAGTAGCTTAGAGAACTCATACTACCTGATTTTAAGACTTGCTATATAAATATAGTATGATACTGAGAGAGACAGACACATAGATCAATGGAACAAAACAGAGAACAAAAAAGTAGACTCACACCAATATGTCCGATTGATTTTTTTTTTTGCAAAAGTGAAAATGCAATTAAATGGAGGAAGGATAATCTTTTCAACAAATGGTGTATGACAGCCCTAGGTAGAAAAAGAACCTCAACCTAAACCTCAGACCTTATACAAAAATTAATTCAAAATGCACCACAGATGTAAATGCACCCAATGTAAAACTAACAAACATTTAGAAGAGAATATCAGAAAAAAGTTTTATGACCTAGGGTTAGGCAAAGAGTACTTAGACATGACACTAAAAGCACAATCAATAAAAGGAAAAAAAATGGATAAATTGAGCATCACCAAATTAAATTTGTTGGCCCTGCAAATATCCTGTCAGTAAGATTAAAAGAGAAGCCTCAGACAGGGAAAAAAATTGGAAAATCATATTTCTGACTAGGACTATTTAAAAAATATATAAGGGACTCTCTGAACTCAACAGTAAGAAAATGAAAAATCTAACAAGAAAATAAGCAAAGGCTTGAACAGACACTCCACCAACAAAAATGTTAGACATGGACGTAACTGACTAATGAAACAGAAGATAAGGATTTCGAGAAAATATTTGTTTTCCTGCTATGGGCACCACCCTCTTTTTTCTCCTCTTTCTTCATATTCCTAATCAGAAAATGTATGCAGTGTTTGGAAGTACAGTATCCACCCTGAAATCAGAAAGACAAAACTCACTTGATTAGGATGGTGGACCAAGAAGACAAAAGAAAACTGATACTTTGATGATACCGAGTTATTGTTTCCCCTATATTTCCGCGTTATTTCTCCTGTATTTAGAGTTAAATTTCCTCTATTTCCCCTGAATATCTTTCCCAAAATTGTAGAAAATAAATACATCGGCAATGTGAATTTTCTGTATTGTTTGAGAACATTCAATTCTGCTCTAGGGGACAAGAAAACAAATGGAATAGATGAAACTTATATGAATTTTTAAACATAGATTTTAAGTTAAGCAAGTAGCTTATGAAATTAGGTGAAGATCATAGGATTTGTTAAGAATCAATAAATAAGTGTCTTACAAGCCATAGGCAAATTGCATAAGATGTGTTAACTTTACATATTAACTTAGTAACTGGTTGAAGAGTTCAACCCCTGGTTAAGAACACATCTGTAATTTTTCAGGTCTAACCATAGGCAATTATAAAGGCTTTAACTGAAAGGCCTTACTGGGGAAAGCCCCTCTCCCAACACGAGACTTGCTGCACAGTCAATATCTCTTTTCTTTTTTTTTTTTTTTGGACAGAGTTTCACTCTGTCACCTAGAATGGAGTGCAGTGGCACGATCTGGGCTCACTGCAAACTCTGCCTCCCAAGTTCAAGCCATTCTCCTTCCCCAGCGTCCCAAGTAGCTGGGATTACAGGTGCCTGCCACCACGTCAGGCTAATTTTTGTATTTTTAGTGGAGCAGGGGTTCCACCTTGTTGGCCAGGCTGGTCTCGAACTCTCGACCTCAAGTGATCCACCCATCTTAGCCTCCCAAAGTGCTAGGATTACAGGTGTGAGCCACCGTGCCCAGCCATATTGCCATTTTTGAAGGTAGTTGCAGTCAAGGTGTAAGCCCTCCTGCAGGTCATGCTCTTTCACATATTTATATTCCTTGTCCCAGTACCTTCATTCAGAGGTCTCCTTATCTAAGGCCTTGGGCAAAGACCTTCTTTAGACACTTCTGCTAAGGCCTCCTTATGGGAGTATGGAAGGGAAATCCTGAAGACACAATTCTCCACTATGATTCAGTACTCAGAACTTCCCACTCAGACCTTCCCCCTTGCTTCCTCTCAACCCCACATCAGGGTCCATAAAACTGGAGCCTTTTGTCCCAGGCTTCCTCAACAGTGAGATGATGCCCACATTTACTCCTGTTCACCTGACCTTTGATTGGTGTGCCAATCATGGAGAGTTGGTGATTTCTCCAGGTTTAGTCTCTTGCTTATACAATCACAGGAAGCAATTAAAGAGCTTAACTCTCATTTTGGGCTTATTTCTCTAATCAGCTACTTGGACACCTAATCAGACACCTCAATGGTCAGCACTCTCTTTCTCCTAATACTGGTAAAACATATACACATGGAATATATAATGGAAACAAGAAAGTTACTTATAGATAGAAAGGGATGGAAAGGCAAAGTCATAATAATGTCAAATTTGAGCTTATGTATGTGTTATCCCTAATCAGTCACCCAATATGCCCCCATTCTGACTCCACATGACATCTCCTTAAGCAACACACACATACACACACACACAGCAGAGGAGGAGAAAAGAAGAGGTGGAGGAGGAGGGGAAGGTAGGACAAGGAGGAGTGGAGGGCAGGGAGAGAGAGAGAAAGAGAAAGAGAGAATGCCTCTTTATAAGGCTAATTGGTGAGCTCTAGCTGATGGCCAGGTATATGTATCTGTCCTTACACAGCTTCTATAGAACAAGCATGTATCTGTCACAGGAAATTTCTTTTGACTCATTTACTCAAAACTCAATGATTGTCCTCATAGCCAACTTTCAGAGGAAGGGAGATACAGTAGATAGAGAAAGGCATATGAACATTGCACAAACCATGATTCAGGCAGCTTCTGAAGGTGGAAAGAAGTCCTTCCTCTCCCATTTCCTATCAAAAGTATGTTAAACAAACTCCCTTCTCTCAGTGTTAACTCTATGATTTAAGTGGATTTACTTAAATGTGATTCAGGTACCATAATTTGGTCTGTTAATCTTTTGTTATTATGGGACATCTGGTAAAGCTAGCCTGGTATGTATGTGGATGCAACTATTGCACCAGGGCTATTTCCCAGGTAATAACAGTTAATACAAGAAACTTTCCTTTGAGACTTACCTTGTTTTTATATGTAGAATATTAGCTGCCATTCATTAATTTTTTTTCTGCAGTTACGATTTTAATAAACTTTTTAGCCCAAAAGTAAATTAGAAGACTGTGTTTCTCTCCTAATTCCCAGGCTGCTATATTGAATTTTGCTCTTTTCTTGAAATGTTCAGGTTTAAGATAATCATGGTCACAAAAATTGATATATCTACTACTTGGAATTTATGTCAAAGCCCTGTGTGACATGCTACATGGCCGATCTGTGAAAATTCCAACACTGTATAAAAAATTATTTCTTTTTCTAAATACTATTTCCCTCCCCTTTCCTTTATTTCTCTCAATAAATGAAACAATAATTTCAATGCTCTCTATCTTTCCTATTTTTACCAGTTGGCATATTGATTTGTAAATATTGATGTTTCCCTTGATTGCTTAATTTTAAATTTCTTGCTGTATTTGTAATAGATTATAGAGGCACAAGTCTTTTATTTTTTGGTGGATTACACTATTTTAATTAAAATTTGTATTATGGGACAATTGTAGACTCACAAGTAGCTGTAAGAGAGAGAGATCCTATGTTCCCTTTATCTATTTTCCTCCAATGTTAACATCTTGCAAAGCTACACATTAGAAGAACACATAGAGGAAAAGCCCATGAAACTGGATTTGGCAAAGATTTCCTGTATATGATATCAAAAGCACAGGCAACAAAAGTAAAAATACACAAATTGGACAACACTAAACTAAAAAATTTATCCACACCAAAGGAAACAATCAACAAAATGAAAAGGCCATCCACAGAATGTGAGAAAACATTTGCAAAGCACATATCCAATAAGGGATTGATATGGTTTGGGCCAGGGCCCCGCCCCCCTGCCCACCACCAAATCTCATGTTGAATTGTAATCCTCAGTGTTGGGGGCGGGACCTGATTGGACGTGATTGGATCATGGGGGAGGATGTGGTGTCTCCCCTGCTAACTCATGATAGAGCTGTCAGGAGAGGTAGTTGCTTAAAAGTGTGTAGCACGTCCCCCTTCGCTCTCTCTCTTCCTCCTGCTCTGCCATGTGAAGAAGGTGCTTGCTTCCCCTATGCCCCACTGCCATGATTGTAAGTTTCCTGAGGCCTCCCCAACCATGCTTTCTGTACAGCCTGCGGAAATGTGAGTCAATGAAACCTCTTTTCTTCATAAATTACCCAGTCTCAAGTAGTTATTTATAGCAGTATGAGAACAGACTAATTCAGGGGTTAATATCCAAAATATACAAGGAACTTATACAACTTGATAGCCAAAAATAAATAATCTGACTTTAAAAGGGCAAAAGACCTGAGTAGGCATCTTTCCAAAGTAAGACATACAAATGGCCAACAGGTATATGAAAAGGTGTTCAACTTCACTAATCACCAAGGAAATGCAAATCATAACCACAATGAGATATTATCTCATAACTATGAGGATGGCTGTTATCAAAAGTCAAAAGATAACACGTGTTAGTGAAGATGTGAAGAAAGGGGAACCCTCATACACTGTTGGTGGGAATGTAAATTAATGCAGCCGCTATGGAGAACAGTATAAACATTCCTCAAAAAATCAGAAATAGAACTACCTTATGATCCAGCAATCCCACTCCGGAATACATCTCTAAAAGAAATAAAGTCATTATTTTGAAGAGATTTCTGCACTCCTATGTTCACTGCAGCATTATTCACAATAACCAAGATATGGAATTAACCTAAGAGCCTGTTGATGGATGAATGGAAAAAGAAAAGATACACACACACACACACACACAGTGTACACACATACACTGGAATATTATTCAGCCTAAAGAGAATGAAATCCTGCTAGTTATGACAGCATAGATCAACCTAGGACATTATACTAAGTGAAATAAGTCAGACGCAGAAAGACAAATACTACATGATCTCATTTATATGTGGAATCTAATAAAGTCATACTCAGATGCAGAGTAGAAGGGTGGTTACCAGGAGTAGAAGATAAGGTAAATGAGTAGATGTTGGTCAAAAGGTACAGACTTGAAGATATGAAAAGAACAAGTTCTAGAGACCTAATGTATAGCATGCTGGCTATAGTTAATAATAATGTGCTGCATATTTGAAATATGCTAAAAGAGTAGATCTTAAGTATTCTCACCACAACAAAAAGAGTAGCTAAATGTGTTGTTGATGGCTATGTTAATTAGCTTGATAGTTGCAGTAATTTTACAATATATATGTACAGCAAAATATCATGTTGTACACTTTGAATGTGTATTATTTCTTTGTCAATTTTACCTCAGCAAAGCTGAAAAAAGCACAATGAGATATCACATCATACCTCCCAGAATAGCCATTATCCAAACAAACAAATGAATAGAAAATAGTAATTGTTGGTGAGGATGTGGAGAAATTGGAAGCCTCATGCACTGTTGATAGAATTTTAAAATGGCACAGACACTATGGAAAACGTTCTGGTGGTTCCTCAAAAAATTAAAAATAGACCTACTACATGATCAAGTAATTCTTCTTGTAGGTATACACCCCAAATAATTGAGCAAGGCCTTGAAAAGATATTTGCACACTTATTATTTATAGCAGCACTATTTAAAATAGCCAAAAGGTGGAAGCAACCAGTGTTCACTGAGAAATGAATAAACAAAATGTGATATGTATATATATATATGCATACACACAATGGAATATTATTTAGCTTTAAGAAGGAAATAAATTCTGACATATACTACAACGTGGATGAACCTTGAGGACATTATACTGACTGAAATAAGCCAGTCACAAAAAGCCAAATTCTGTATGATTTCACTTACATGGTATACCTAATCAAATCCATAGAAACAGAAAGTAGAGGCCGAGCTCGGTGGCTCACGCCTCTAATCCCAGCACTTTGGGAGGCCAAGGCGGGCGGATCACGAGGTCAGGAATTTGAGGCCAGCCTGGCCAATACGGTGAAACCCCGTCTCTAATAAAAATACAAAAATTATCTGGGGGCTGTGGTGCGCGCCTGTAGTCCCAGGTACTTGGGAGGCTGAGGCAGAAGAATCGCTTGAACCCAGGAGGCAGAGGTTGCAGTGAGCTGAGATCGCCCCACTGCACTGCAGCCTGGGCGACAGAGTGAGACTTCAGGAAGGAAGGACGGAAGGAAGGAAGGAAGGAAGGAAGGAAGGAAGGAAGGAAGGAAGGAAGGAAGGAAGGAGAGAGAGAGAGAGAAAGAAAGAAAGGAGAGAGAGAGAGAGAAAGAGAGAAAGAAAAGGAAAGAAAGAGAAAGAGAGAGAGAGAGAAAGAAAGAAAGAAAGAAAGAAAGAAAGAAAGAAAGAAAGAAAGAAAGAAAGAAAGAAAGAAAGAAAGAAAGAAAGAAAAGAAAGGGAAAGAGAGAAAGAAAGAAAGAAAAATGGTGTTTGCCAAGGACAAGAAGAATGGGGAAATGTGGGAATGGGGAGTTTTCTACTGGTACAGAGTGTTAGATTTGCAAGATGAAAAAGTTCTGGAGATTGTTTGCTCAATGATGTGAATATATTTAACACTACTCAACTAACACACTTAGGAATGATTAAGAAGGTACAGTTTATTTTATGTGTTTTTCATCATTAAAAAAACCCTATAGTACAATACCACAACCAGTATCTTAGGAAACCAACATTGTTATAATCCACAGTTTTACTTATACTTCGGTAGGGGCGAGTGTATTTAATTCTATATAATTCTTTCACGTGAAAGTTCATGCATCTACTAAGAATCAAGATACAGAACAAAATAATCATCATAGATATCCCCTATTTTGCCTTTTCATAAGCACACCCACCTCCCTCCCAAAGAAGCTTCTTTCAGTTCCACCACCTTATCACACTCCCATGGAAAACACTAATTTATATTCTACTCCTGAAACTTTGTCTTTTCAAAAGGTTAAAAATGGAAACTTACAGAAAATAACATTTTGACATTGGCTTTTTTCAGGCAACATAATTCTTTAGATATGTATCCAAGTTGTATGCATCAATAGATTGTTCCTTTTCATAAATGGTAACTTTCAAGCCTTTCCAGTGAGAACGAAAAAAGTTGCAGTCACTTTAACAGGAAGTTTTTCAGTTTCTTAAGATGTTAGTCATTGACTTAGCATAGCATTCAGCAATTACAAAACTAGATTTCTACAGAAGAAATGTGAAAAATACATCCATCTAAGACTTGTAAGTTAAGGAGTGTAGGATCATTATACATAATAAGTAAAAAGTGGGACGATAGGGGTGTCTTTCAAATTCTGAATGGTTAATCAAAAGGTGGTTTGTAGACAGAAAGGGATATTGAGAAGAAACGTTTTGATACATGCTGCAAGGCTGATGATCCTCAAACACATGCAAGTGAAAGAAGCCAGCCAAAAAGGACCACACATGACATGAATTCCTTGTATAAGAATTTTCAAGAGAAGGCACATCAACAGAGGTAGAAAGCAGATTAGTGATTGCCCAGAGTTAGAGGTAAGAAGAAAATGTGGCAGTGAACAGGAACAAAATTTCTCATGCAACTACATAATTTCTAAAAGTTAGATTCTGCTGAGGATTTCACAGCTTGGTGTATTTACCAAAAAATCATGAAATTGTACATTCAACATGAGCAAACATAATGCAAATCATCTCATTAAAGTTTTTTTAAAACATCAATTGCATTTCTATATAATAACAATGTATAATCTGAAATTGAAATTGAAAAAAAAATTACCATTGACAATAGCATGCGAAGGAATAATTGATTTAAAATTAATATGAAATGAGGAAGACTTGTACACTGAAAACCACAAAATATTACTGAGAGTAACAAAAGATGATATAAGTAAATGGAGTATCATTCCAGATTCATAGATTCATGACATGGCATACATATCAATACTCTCAACTAGATGTACAAATTCAAGGTCATCATTTTCAGAAAAGCAATCATACAAATGACCAAGACACAGGAAAATATGCACAGGAAATACAAATTTAAAAGACAATGTTAACCACTTTCACACAGAAAAATTGAAATAATAAAAACCACAGGAAATAAATGTGGTCAAAGACACGGAGTGAATATCATCCTCACAAAGTTGTGATGGGGAAGAAAATTATAGAAGCAATTTGACAATTTCTAATAACGCTTAAAAAGTAGTCTTATAGGAAACAGCAAGAGCACAACTAATAATATATACAAAAGAAATGAAAACAATTCACATGATAACATGTACACAAAGATCACAGCAGCATTATTCATGATGTCTAAAAAGAGAAACCACTGCAGGTCCTTCAACTGGGGATCAGACAAAAAAATAAAATGTGTATTTATAAAGTGCAATACAATACCATGGAATACAAATTCATGTTAATGGATCAGAAAATTCAATACCGTGAAGATGCCAACAGATTTAGTGTATCTACAGATTCAAAAACATTGCTATTAAAATCTCAGCCTCACTTTTTCAGAGAAATGGAAAAGCTGATATTAAAATTCATATGTAAATTGCAAAGGTCCTAGGAGAGCCAAAACAATCTTGATTTAAAAAATAACTAAGTGAGAGGATGAAAAATTCACAATGTCAAAACTTAGTACAAAGGGACAGTAATCTATAGGGCATAGTATTGACATTAGGATGGCAATATCAACCAGTGCAACAGAATGCAGAGTTCATAAATACATCTATTTATTTTTGATCAGTTGAAGTTTGACAAAGACTCCAAGACAATTTAATATAGAATGTTAATCTCTTCCACAAATTATACTGGGACACTTGGATATCCATACTCAAAGAATGAATATAGAACTTTAGTTTAACCACGCTACAACGACAGATAACAAACAAAAAATACACATAAAGGTATATGCCAAAACTCTAAAACCATAATAAAATAGAGTAGTACATTTCTGAGCCCCTGAAACATGCAATGATTTCTTACAAAACACTAAAACAACTCATGCAAAAAAGGATCAGAATCCCAAAATTAAAACATTTTGAACTTCTAATGGCCACATGTATAAAGAGCAATAAAAATTAATATAAATAAAACTATGTTTGCAAATTATATGTGAGGTAAACAATTTATGAATATAAAGAACCATTTCAATGCAAAGAGAACAGAACTAAAACTGTATGCAAAGGATTTGTTTTTTTTTTCTTTTTCAAGAATTTTTTAAATTTTATTATTATTATACTTTAAGTTCTAGGGTACATGTGCACAACGTGCAGGTTTGTTACATATGTATACTTGTGCCATGTTGGTGTGCTGCACCCATCAACTCGTCAGCACCCATCAACTCATCAGCACCCATCAACTTGTCATTTACATCAGGTATAACTCCCAATATGCAAAGGATTTGAATAGACATTTCACTTAAGAATATACCAGTTGTGAGCAAGCCCAAGAAAAAATGACCAATAGCATATACTTTTAAGAAAATGCAATGACAAATGCCAAGTCATAACCACAAAAGCACAATTATTTTAAAAGCACACATGCACATACTCTTAGAGCACAGAAAATAACAAGTGTTTTCAAAGATGTGGAGAAACTAGAACTCTCATATCTTTCTGATGGAAGTGAAAAACGTTGTAGCCACTTTGGAAAACTGTCTGCCAGTTTCTTAAGATATTAAACTATTAAACATCAAGTGTGCATAGGATTGAACAATTGCAAAAGTCTTTTTTTTTTTTTTTTTTTTTTTAGACAGAGTCTTGCTCTGTCGCTCAGGCTAGAGTGCAGTGGCACAATCTCGGTTCACTGCAACCTCCGCCTCCCGGGTTCAAGCGATTCTCTTGCCTCAGCCACCTGAGTAGCTGGGATTACAGGTGTATGCCACCATGCCTGGCTAATTTTTGTGTCTGTAGTAGAGATGGGGTTTCACCATGTTGGTCAGGCTGGTCTCGAGCTCCTGATCTCACGATCTGGCCACCTCGACCTCCCAAAGTGCTAAGATTACAGCCATGAGTCACTGTGCTCAGCCGCAAAAGTCATTTTCTATATAAGAGAAGTGAAGCAAAATTCCACCCAAAGACTTGTAAGTGAAGGTTTATAGAAGCATTATGTATAATAACCAAAAAGTGGAAAAATTTGGGATGTCCTTCAACTGGTGAATGGATAATCAAAGGTGGTGCATAAAAAGAAATAGGATTCTACATTAGAAAGGAACAAAATTATGAGACATCTTACATGCCAATCATCCTAAAAAATCCTACAAATGAAAGAAGCCAGAAACAAAAGCCCACAAACTGCAGAAAAATCAAATTAATATAACCAGAAAATAGATTAGAGGTTACGTTGCCAGGGGTTAAGGGTGGGAAGCATGAGGATGACTACTAACAGATTGGAGGGTTTTCTTTCCTTTTCTTTTCTTTTTTTTTTTTTTTTGTTGTTGTTGTTGTTGTTATGATTTTGAGACGGAGTCTCAGTCTCCCAGGCTGGAATGCAGTGGTGCGATCTCAGCTCACTGCAACATCTGCCTCCCAGGTTCAAGTGATTCTCCTGCCTCAGCCTCCCAAGTAGCTGGGACTGCAGGCGAGCACCACCACACCTGGCTAATTTTTGTATTTTTGGTAGAGACAGGTTTCGCCATATTGGCCAGGCTGGTCTTGAACTCCTAACCTCAGGGGATCCACCTGCATCGGCCTCCCAAAGTGCTGGGATTACAGGCATGAGCCATTGCACCTGGCCTAGAGTGTAGGGTTTTTTATGCAGTAACAATTCTAGAAATTACCTGTTGGTGAGGTTTCACAACTAAGCATATTCATTTAAAACTGTTGAATTGTACATTTAAAATGGGCAAACTTTATGTTATGTAAATTATCCCATAAAGATCGTGTGAAAACATCAATCTCGTTTTTACATAATGGCAAAATATAATGTGAAACTGAAATCGAGACAGCATTGCCATGTAAAATAGCATACATTGGAAGAGAATAATTTGTTATAAAATTCAGAAGAAAAGAGTAAGATTTGCATACTGAAAACTACAAAGTATTACTGACATAATAAAAGATGATTTAAGTAAATAGAGTTGCGATCCGTGTTCATGGATATGAAAGGTCAATATGGTTTCAATATCAATGTATTCCAAATAGATCTATGGATTCAATTTCACTGTTCTCAAAATGTCACAGACAGTGTGGTGATTCCTCAAGGATCTAGAAACAGAAATATCATTTGATCCAGCAATCCCATTACTGGGTATATACCTAAAGGATTATAAATCATTCTACTATAAAGTCACATGCACACGTATGTTTATGGCAGCACTATTTACAGTAGCAAAGACTTGGAACCAACCCAAATGCCCGTCAATGATAGACTGGATAAAGAAAATGTGGCACATATACACTATGGAATACTAGGCAGCCACAAAAAAGAATGAGTTCATGTCCTTTGCAGGGACATGGACGAAGCTGGAAACCATCATTCTCAGCAAACTAACACAGGAACAGAAAACCAAACACCGCATGTTCTTACTCATAAGCGGGAGTTGAACAATCAGAACACATGGACACAGGGAGGGGAACATCACACACTGGGATGTGGGGCAAGGGGAAGGAGAGCATTAGGACAAATACCTAATACATGCAGGGCTCAAAACCTAGATGATGGGTTGACAGGTGCAGCAAACCACCATGGCACGTGTATACCTATGTAACAAACCTGCATGTTCTGCACATGTATCCCAGAACTTAAAGTTAAAAAAAAGTTACAGAGTTTTTGCAGAAATGGATAAACTAAATTTCATATGGAAAAGCAGAGGAAGCAAAATAAATAGAACAACTTGAAAAAGAAGAATGCTGATAAAGCTTCCTTTTTCAAACTTCCAGATTTCAAAATATACTACAAAGCTACAGTCAATTTAAGAACATGTACTGGCATTAAACACTGGCCAATATTAGGAATGAGCAGTAGTAAGTTATAGACCAGGAATACTATTTGTAAATCATATATCAGATAGCAGGATGTGTATCCTGAATATATAAAGAACCCTTTCAATATAAGATGTATACGAATAACTGAAATTCAGTGTGAGCAAAATAGATGAATGGGCATTTTACCCAAAGAAATTTAACAAATTTCCAGGCGGCCCATGAAAAGATGTTGAAAATCATTACTTCTTAAGGAAATGCAATGTTAAATGTTATTTTACTTTTTAATTTAGTTTAATTATTTTTAGACAGGGTCTTGCTGTGTCACCCAGACTGGAGTGCAGTGGTATGATCAGAGCTCACTGCAGCCTTGACCTCCCACGCTCAAGAGATCCTCCCACGCTCAAAAGATCCTCCCACCTCAGCCTTTCTGAGTACATGGGACTACAGGCATATGCCACCACACTTGGATAATTTTTTTATGTTTTTTTTTGTGTGTGTGCAGACAGGGTTTCACTATGTTTCCCAGGCTGGTCTCTAACTCCTGGGCTTAAGAGATTCTCCCACCTTAGCTTTCCAAAGTGCTGAGATTACAGGTGTGAGACACTGCATCTGGCCTAAATGTTGTTTTAGACTAACGAAAAAGTTAATAATAAAAAAAACAGAAAACAACAAATGTTTTCTCAGGATGTGGAGAAACTGGAACTCTCATACTCACCTGGTGGAAATGAAAAGTTATAGCCATTGTGGTAAATAGATGGTCATTTTCTTAACAAATAAAACATGGAGCCGGGCACAGTGGCTCACGCCTGTAATCCCAGCACTTTGGGAGGCTGAGGCGGGTGGATCACCTGAGGTCGGGAGTTTGAGACCAGCCTGACCAACATGGAGAAACCCTGTCTCTACTAAAAATAGAAAAAATTAGCTGGGCTTGGTGGCGCATGCCTGTAATCCCAGCTACTTGGGAGACTGAGGCAGGAGAATTGCTCGAACCTGGGAGTCGGAGGTTGCAGTGAGCCGAGATCACACCATTGCACTCCAGCCTGGGCAACAAGAGCAAAATTCCATCTCAAAAAAATAGAAAACAAAACAAAAAACATGGATCTAGCAAAGGATTCAGCAATTGCAAAATTAGGTTTCTACAGAAGAAAAGTAAAACTTAGGTCCACCCAAACATAGTAGTAGGTGATGGTTTATAGAAGAATTACATGTAATAGTCGAAAGTTGTAAACAATTGGAATGCCTTAAACCAGTGAATAGACACACAAACGTTGGTGTGCCCATACAATGGAGTGTGCATCCACATTAAGGAGAAACAACATTGTGATAAAGGCTACAGGGATGATGATCTTCAAAACCATCGTGATAAGTGAAGGAAGCACAAAACAAACGATCATACATTGTATGGTTCTGTTTAGAAGAACTGTCCAGAAAGACAAAGCAATTGAGAGAGAAAATGGATTTGTGGTTTGCTGGGCTGTAGGTGAGAACAGAGTGCCTGGAAACAGGCCCAAGGTTTCCCTTTGCTCTAGCGGTATTTTTGAAAATCAGATTTCGGCAGTGGTTGCACAACTCCGAATACTACGGAAATATGTTGAATTTTTCACTTAATATGGATGCCATTTTGCTATGTAAATTGTATTTCAATAAGTTGAAATTTTAATTCCATTTCTCTATAACATTATCATTGTTAATGACATGAAAAAGAAGAGAAGTATTTGGTAGAAAGTTGATATCAGTAAAGCAAGATTTGCACAATGAAAGGAAAAAAAAAACACTGAAAGTAAGTAGAGATAATCTAAGTGCATGGAATAACATTCCATGTTCATGGATTTGAAGAGCGTTTTGTTAGAAGTCAATACTCCTCAAAGAGATTTGCAGTTTCAAAATCATCATTCTCAAAATGCCTGCCACAGTTTTTTACAGAAATAGACAAGCTAAACATTGGACGGAAATGCAGAGTAGGCAAAATGGCTATAATAATTTTAAAAGGAAAAACAATGTTAGAAGAACATTCCAGATTTCAAAACATACTACAAGACTACACTCATTTACAGAGCATGGTACTGGCACTAATTTAGACACATAGATTAAGAGAAGAGAATTGAGACTACTGAACTAAAAGCCATGTTACCAAAGAAATTCAATGAGGAATTGGTAGTCTTTTACAAACCAAAAGAATGCCCCACTTGAATATCCACATGCAGAAAGATAAATATGGACAGTTCACACTGACAAAATATTAACTCAAAATAGACCATAAACATAAATGGAAGAAAATATCTGTACAATATTCAAGAAAATCACCAAGTAAATGATTTAGAATAAAACAAAACAGTACAAATCAAAAGTTAAAAGCAAAATATTTTTAATAAAACAAAGTACAAACCAAAAGTTAAAACATACTTCAGCAAAATTAAAAACTTTTGAACTACAACAGTTTACATGAAGGAAGTTCAAAGATAAGCAATTCAGGGGAAATAATATCTGCAAAGCACATAACAGGTAATGAAAGTGAGTCCAGGCTATATGAACATTATTTTCATAGCTCATGAAGGTAACTTTTATATAGTCTGGATTTATTTACTGCCTGTGTTCACTTCTCAGTGAGATAAACAACGAATACACGTGACCATACAGAGAGGAACAGTAGACATCGGAGACTTCAAATGGTGGGAGGGTGGAAGTTGCTTGAGGGATGAAATACCAACTATTGTATGAAATGTCTAGTATTTGTGTGATGGATACACTAAAAACTAAAAGCCTGGCCAGGCACAGTGGTTCACGCCTGTAATCCCAGCACTTTGGGAAGTCAAGGTGGGCAGATCACAAGGTCAGGAGTTCAAGACCAGCTTGGCCAATATGGTGAAACCACATCTCTACTAAAAATACAAAAGTTAGCCAGCCGTGGTGGCGGACGCCTGTAGTCCCAGCTACTCGGGAGGCTGAGGCAGGAGAATCACTTGAACCCAGGAGGTGGAGGTTGCAGTGAGCCGAGATCACGCCACTGCACTCTTGCCTGGGCGACAGAGCAAGACTCCATCTCAAAAACAAAAACAAAACAAAACAAAAAACAAACCTAAAACCCCAGGTTTCACCACTATGCAATATATCCATGTAATACAACTACACTTGTACCCCTACATCATTGAAGTATTTTTTTAAAAAAAGCCAAATTATGGTCAGAAACACCCCACCTCAACAAAAGATTACTTTCAATTGAATAAGTGGAACACAACCACATTTTATAAATTGGCAAAATTTTAAGAGACATTTCATAAAAGCACAAAGATAAATGACAAAGAAGCACATGAAATGTCCAGTCATTAATTAATACCAAATGCAAAACAAGGCCAGGAGCAGTGGCCTCCCATCAGTTTGGGAGGCCAAGGTGGGAGGACTGCTTGAGCCCAGGAGTTTGAGACCAGCCTGGGCAACATAGTGAGAACCCCTCTCTATAAAAAATTTAAAAATTAGCTGGGTGTGGTAGTACACACCTATAGTCCTAGCTACTCAGGAGACTGAGGTGGGTGGATGGCTTGAGATCAGGGATTGAGGGACAATGAGCTATGATTGTGCCACTGCAATCCAGCCTGAGGAACAGAGGGAGACCCTGTCTCAAAAAAATAATAATAGCAATGCAAAATAAAATGAAAGGAATATAACATTTTTGCTCTGAAGAGCTGCTATAATGAAAAACACAAGTTTTTTATTGTCCACAAGTGTGGACAAAATGTGGAGTCACAGTAGCCCTTCCACACTGGTGAGGGGAACGTAAAACTTTACAGCTACTTCAGAAAACAGTTTGGCAATTTCAAATAATGATTTCAGACAAGATACAGGAAAAGCAGGATTAGTAAACTACACAAAAGACATGCAAACTTCACACAAATAACACGGACATGAAGGTTATGGGAGCATTATTCATAGCATCAAATAAGTGAAAAGAATCAAATGCCATTCAACTGGAAATTATATATATATTTTTAAAAGTACATCAATACAGTGGAATATAATTCTGTGGAATGCAAATTCATGTTCACGGATTAAAAAGTTTAATATTGTTAAAATGTCAATGGAATCGAGTAGCTCTACAGATTCAAAACCATCACTATTAAAACCCTACTTGAGGTCGGGCGCTGTGGCTCCTTCCTGTAATCCCAGCACCTTGGGAGGCCAAGGGGGGTGGATCACGAGGTCAGGAGATCGAGACCATCCTGGGTAATACGGTAAAACCCCCGTCTCTACTAAAAATACAAAAAGAAATTAGCTGGGCGTGGTGGTGGGCGCCTGTAGTCCCAGCTACTCGGGTGGCTGAAGCAGGAGAATGGCGTGAACCCGGGAGGCAGAGGTTGCAGTGAGCCAAGATCGTGCCACTGCACTCCAGCCTGGGCGACAGAGCGAGACTCCATATAAAAAAAAAAAAAAAAAAAAAAAGTACAAAAAATTAGCCGGTGTGGTGACGTGTGCCTGTGATCCCAGCCACTTCGGAGGCTAAGGTGGGAGGATCGCTTGAGGCTGGGAGGTGGAGGTTGCAGTGAGCTGAGATTGAGTCTCAAAACAAACAAACAAAAACCTATTTGAATTTTTTTGCAGAAATTGACAATATAATGTTAAAATTAATATGGCAATGTAATGGTCCCAGAAGTGCCTCAAGAATCTTCAAAATGGGTGGGACACAGTGGCTGATACCACTAAAACTAAAAACTTGGACTTTACATTTTTAGTGTATCCATCACACAAATCTCAACACTTTGGGAGGCCAAGGTGGGAGGGTCGCTTGAAGACCAGCCTGGGCAACATAGCTAGACCTTGCCTCTACTTAAAAAATAATAATAATAATAATAATTAGTGGCTCATGGTGGCATGTGCCTGTAGTCTCAGCTACTGAGGAGGTAGGCAAGAGGATAGCTTGAGCCTGGGAGATGGTGGCTGCAGTGAGCTGTGATCATGCCACTGCACTCCTCCAGCCTGGGCGACAGACTGAGACCCTGTATTAAAAAAAAAAAAAAAAAAAAAATCTTGAAAAGCACCAAGTGGGAGGACAAATACGTGTGTACATCTTTATTCCCCTGACATTGCAAAGATTGCTTACACACAATATGAAAGCACACTAAAAAAAAAAAAAAAAAGAGGTAATTTTGGCTTCAACAAACTTTTTAAAAAAGCCTTTGTGTTTTAAAACCATACATCAAGAAAGTGCAACGGTAATTTACAATACAGATACAACATTTACAAATCATATGTCAAATAAATGGCTTGTCTCCAGAACATGAAAATACTCTTTTGCCTCAGGAAGAGCACAGATAACTCAAATAAATATTGGCAAAATAATTTAGTAGACATTTTGCTCAAGAAGATATACAAATGGGAAATAAGAATATGAAGGAATTTTCAACACCATTTTTTAGGAGGGGTAATGCAAGGTAAAATGCCATGGAGATACCAGATAATACACACTGGAATGGCAATAAAGCATTAAAAATAGCCAGTATTGTTGATGATATAGAAAAACTGGAACCCTCAAACATTGCTAATGTAAATATGTTACAACTACTTTGGAAAATTGTTTGCCTGATTCATAAAATATTAAACAAATATTTAGGACAGGATTTCAAGATTGAAAAACTTAAATTTCTATCCAAGTTAAAGACTTCCACCTGAAGTTTTATAGCAGCTTTATTCATAATAACCAAGTCCAGAAAAGGCAAATCACTAGAGTTGGAAAGTAGCATGAAACTACCAGAAAAACATTGAGATAAGTGACTGAAGTCACTCAAAAATAAAAATTACGTGAAATGCCTGGAGAAGGAAAATACACTGGTTGGCTAAGGCTGTGAGTGTGAAGGAGAAGTGACTGGAAACAGGTTCAAGTTTCTCTTTGCTGTGATAGTATTGTTAAAAACTAGATTTTTGAGATGATTTAAAACTTTGTATATTTATTAACATTTTACACTTAAAAACAGTGAATCATACTATATAAATTACAAATCAATAAAGTTGCTAAAAATCAATTCCATTTCTCTACATCAAAAATGTAAAATCATGGCCGGGTGCAGTGGCTCACGCCTGTAATCCTAGCATTTTGGGAGGCCGAGGTGGGCGGATCACTTTAGGTCAGGAGTTCAAGACCAGCCTGGCCAACATGGTGAAATCCCGTCTCTACTAATAATACAAAAATTTAGCCGGGTGTAGTGGCACCTATCTGTAATCCTGGCTACTCGGGAGGCTGAGGCAGGAGAATCGCTTGAACCCGGGAGGCAGAGGTTGCAGTGAGCCGAGATCACGCCACTGCACTACAGCCTGGGTGACAGATTTTTGCTAAAGAATTTCCATCACTAAAAAAAAAAAATCCTGCTCAATTGAATGAAGATTATGGAGGGTTTATCCTACTGTCAACACATTCATTTTAATAGAATGAATTATTTTTAAAAACCTTGTAATATTTCCTAATTGGCCACATATCCCATAGTGACTTCAAATATTAAAATATGAGATAATGCTTAATACATGTAGTTCTGATTAGCAGTAACAATTAATTTAGGATTTTTTGGTGTCACATAATTATGATTTAACATTGCCTAAAATTATTCGTGTAGAAAGATTAAACTAAATTAATGATGACCAGAAGATTAATCTTTACAACGGTTTATTGATTCAATCTATTTTATCAACTTGTTCATTTGTATTTTTAATCGTACTATAGAACAATGAAACATTTTGAAGTATTTCTACTTTATTATTTGGATGCCAGATGATGATAGAACCACTACAGGTAGATGTAATACAGAAGGATACTTAACTTCAACCCTAATTAATTTTTAAATCAACTACCTAAGAATGAAAGGACTGGCCGGGCGCGGTGGCTCAAGCCTGTAATCCCAGCACTTTGGGAGGCCGAGACGGGCGGATCACAAGGTCAGGAGATCAAGACCATCCTGGCTAACATGGTGAAACCCCGTCTCTACTAAAAAATACAAAAAACTAGCCAGGCGAGGTGGCGGGCGCCTGTAGTCCCAGCTACTCGGGAGGCTGAGGCAGGAGAATGGCGTGAACCCGGGAGGCGGAGCTTGCAGTGAGCTGAGATCTGGCCACTGCACTCCAGCCTGGCTGACAGAGCCAGACTCCGTTTCAAAAAAAAAAAAAAAAAGAATGAAAGGACTTAGCTGAAGGAACCTCTCCCATGGCTTCCTTTTTCAGTGGTTGTGTTTTCTTCACCATCCCTTCTTCATTGCAGCTCACCAGTACCCAAGGGCCATAATATGAATTGTACTGAAATATGTGGAACTTTTGTTTACAACAACATGCATGCAAACAATTGAATGCATTCAAATATTAGCAGGAGAGTTTTATTCAGCAAAGCTTTTTTATGTAGTTTTATTTTTCTAGTTCTAATCCCAAGACTGAGAATACCTATGTCTACGTCATCTTGTGAAAATCAGACACACAATATACTATATAATCAAAGCGTTGGTAATTAAGGAAATTATATGTGATCATTTCCATTGCAGGTTCTACACAATAATTTCACTTATTTCCTCATTATGAAAATCCTAAGTGTTCATGACTTAAAACCCTTCAAATATAAACTGCCTTTTTAGTCAAATTAGGTTATATCTCCATTTCAGTTCTCTTTGTAAAGACACAACTCAAACTCCTACTGATGTCCTTATTACAGATTCTTTTTCAATGGTTTTACATTGATACCTTTCTAATCATTTTGCCTTTGTTCATACTTTCTCCCCTGCCGCCTTGTATGAGTTTCCTCTCTTCTTTCTCCCTCAATACATAGTTCACTACACGTTAAGATTTCTTAGAATTGCTTTTATATATAATGCACACACTGTATGTCTGTGTGTCTAACATAAAAATATGTCTTGCACAAAAGGGAATTATCTAAAACATACCCATAATTTGAAAATAATGTTTTATGAAAATAAAGTATAACTTACACAGTATTCTCAGCATAATTAATTAGGTACTCATTGTTTCCAAATAAGACTGATTTGATTCTAATTATTAATATCTATAAAGAATAAAGGAGATATTTTATTTAGCAATTTGGAAATATTAGTCATTGACCATCAACTTAGGGATGGGGAATTCCTAATGTCAGGGGTCAAATTTTCTGATCTTTTCAAGTTAATACTATAAAGATTTTACAACTTTTATTTTATTATTATTATTTAATCAGCTTTCTCAGGTTGAAAGATTTTACAACTTTTAAATATAAAAGGATTTGTGGATCACTGGAGAAGGATTTGAATTTAATCTGAAAGCCACTATGAGAACAAAAATAATTTTTAAATGTTTGAATTTTATTGAATACTATTTCAGGCATTGTCAAGAGATGTGTATACACTATACAAATGTCTTCCTATATCTATCAGCATTTTTGCTTTTTTTGCTGTAACTGATAGACAAATAATGTTTAATAATCCTCCAACTCTATTTGAAATCGCTAATACTTGCTGATCTGCAATGCTAAGATACTCAAATCCTTTAATACCATTATCAAAAAACAATCTTTAAAAGAATGCACCTAGATGCCAACAATATGCCTATGCCCTTGAAATAACATCTAGAAATGCCAAACATCAGAAAGGTCTGCTTGAATTTTCCTATACATTCATTTAAAGTCTAACACATTCTCAGTAATTTTTCTTATTCTGAAGTATTCAACAACAGAGCTTCTAAATCCATGAAGGCCACAGATCTTTTCCTTCACAACCCCTATGCATTTTCCTACTTGACTTAGGTCTATCCATTTGAAGCAGAAACACACTGTTTCGTGGAGGTTGTCTAAAGAAATGACATCTCAAAACTTAAAAGTGGTGAATAAGGAGGAAGGAAGTAAGGAAACCTTTATTGTTTGTAGCTAGCCACAACTTCCACTTAAACACCCAAACCATTACTGTGCACAATAACATTCCCTGTCAAGCTTTAAACCTAAGTAAACAAAGCCCAACTGGACAAAAGTAAAGTGGAAAGAAAGCTATTCAAATATTGATAAAGATTAATTTTTCAACTAAATTTCATAATTTGATGTACTATAATTTAACACCAAAGTACCTCTTAAACAGTTTTGTTAAAATTTTTGCTATTTAAGCCATTCAGTTAATCTTTTGTTCCCCATCACGAATTACAGAGCATTTTCCAAAAATGTAAGCAACTTTTATTAATTTACTACTTGAAAAATTACCTTTTCGTTAAATTGTGAACATTCCAGGCTCGTGTACATGTTTTCTTTTCTAAGAGGACATATTATCTTGTCTTATGCATAGAGATGGTTGGGCAGTTTACTCTCTTCTGTTTGAGGTTGAAGTTGAACACTACCACCTTTTATTGATATGATTTTGCATTTGCCATCCATAAATGTTTACTAAATTTGATATGTTAAAGTGTTATAAAATGTTTAGGGTAAAACAAGTAAAGATGTTCGGGTCAATGCAATGTTGTTTTAAATGCGCTCTACAAAAGCAATTGCTAGCTTACAGATGACAGCTACTTGTGGTTTTATGTTACCACTGAATTAATGAAAACACATATATAATGAAAATACAAAGAAAAACACACAAGCAAACACAAAACAATACAATTTTGAATTACTCCTTCAGGAATAGGGGACTTGCTTGTAACATAAATGAGAAGCTATTGTAAATATGGAGTAGTAATCTCAAAATAACAGATTATCTTATCTTGACAGATACTGTTTTTGACATAAAGAAAAGAGAAAAGAGTTTAGAACGTTAATGAGGTGAAAATGACATGCGAATTTATCTAATAACTTGCAGTCAAGGGAGGTTATCCTCTACATTTTCGAGTTCTTTCTAACGTTTCAAAAAAACCCAAAATAAGGTTATTCTAAAATAACTTTTAGTATTTTTTGTAAAGGAGCCTTCTCAAAGTACCAAATATAACATATTCAAAGGTCAGATTTTCCTTTTTGGTATTGTGGAAGTTGCTGAATATCTCTAGTGACTTGATTCAGATGGATGTCCACATTTTCATTCCCTATACTTTGACAATATTACAATGTCATGATTTAAAGGTGAGTTTTGAAGGAAGAATAAGGATAAGAGGAAATTATGTCAAGAACTTTAAATGAGCTGTCTTAAATGAGCTTTAATTAGCTCATTTCCATGGAATCTAATGGAGGTTATATTTTCTGAGCACTTAAGTTTGGAATTAGCATTTGACTCATTGAATTACCTCTAAAATGTAAAAAATATTTGATGTTCTCTTCTCTGTCTTACCAAAATTTTAATATAGGATCACATTTACCACCACAACTTAAAAGATTTGTTACATTTCTAAATTCAATTTGCAATATGATTAAAACTTTTAGTCTGGAAGGGGAAAATTTGGTATCATTTAGAAAGGCATAACTCGATTTAAATTTCCTAAACATTATTAACCATCTAGTAAATGTGAAGGAATGTGGGAAATAAAAACACTAAGATGAATAATAGAATCTCATAGAAAATTAAGTTTTCAAAACTAAGTTATTTTAAAGATTTTAGAATGGAAATGCTTACCTTACATTCATCTAAACAAGATCACAAATGACATATCTATAATATGTCCAAATCAACTCTTTGCTAGTTGATCACCCAACTGAGCAAAAGTAAAATAAATCCATTTCAGGTTATTATGAATTATAAATCAAATCCAGTTATCCTAACACACAGACTTTCCCATTATTTTTCTGAAGACATTCAAATTCAATAGATCCAAAATGAACTTTTTATTCTTTTCCCAAATTCATTCTTTCTCTAGTTTTTCTAACTCAGTGAATGAATAATAATTCACCTTTTGACAAAAACCAATCATTTATGTCACCTTCCTTTACCTGAACTATCCCTTATCCAAAGCATCACTAAGTCATTTGAGTAGCTTTACAGTTTTACCCAGCATTGCCCAAACTAGCATCACTTTTTTATTACAATAGCCTTTTGGCTATTATACCAGCGTCTACTTATACTTCTTTCTAGCTCATTCTCCACATGTTATAAATGTTTAAATACAAATTTTAAAGTACATATTTAAAAATACACACAGCTGAACATTGCTCAAAATCCATGAAAGACTTCCCGTTGCTCTTATGATAAAGACGAAAATTCTTTTATTTAATTAATTAATTAATTTATTTATTTATTTATTTTGAGGCAGAATCTTGCTCTGTTGCCCAGGCTGGAGTGCAGTGGTGTGATCTCAGCTCACTGCAACCTCCGTCCCCTAGGTTCAAGCGACCCTCCTGCCTCAGCCTCCTGAGTAGCTGGGATTACAGGTGTCTGCCACCACACCCGGCTAATTTTTGTATTTTTAGTAGAGACGGGTTTTGCCATGTTAGCCAGGCTGGTCTCGAACTCCTGACTTCAGGTGATCCGCCTGCCTTGGCCTCCTAAAGTGCTGGAATTACAGGTGTGAGCCACAGAACTCGACCAACACCAAAATTCTTAAAATGGACTAAAGCCCTGTAAAATGTGGCATGTTTTGTACTTCTCCTCAAGGCATTCTCTAAATTGCTCTCCAAACTTCAACAACACCGACCTTGAAGTTTTGGAAAATCACAAGCACATAGTCTTCCTGAAATGTTATCTTGTTTGTCTAACCACTTTTTGACTTAGTTAATACATATTCATATTTCAGACTTCAGCTCAAATCTAACTAACATCTTCAAGAAAAGCCTTCCTGACACACCCCTTCCCTAACCAGTTTGAGTGGCCTAGTGTATCAGTTAGGGTCCAGTAGGTCAACAGAAGGAATGTAATACAGAAGGCAAGTTATGAAGTTGTTAGATGAGCTGAAAGAATAAATAGAAGATGAAACACTCATGAATTTGCACCTGCAGGAATTTGCCACCATGACTAGACCTAGAATAAAGTCTAGGGAAGTAACGGTGTTACCAGATGTCAGGAATTGAGGCCACCAAAGGGATATCTGAACCAAAAAGGTAGTAGCTGTCCAGTCGAAGCTAAAGCCAAGGAGGAGACAGAGCTACCACCAACAGACCCACCTGAAGCAGAGAGAAAATTATCCTGACCTGTCTCTGCCTCAGACTCTCCAATTTTCTGTCCATGCCTTCCATTAGGCAAGCTCATAAAGTAGCCAGATAGCAAAGGAGCACGTGTGATGTTGTTTGCAGCATCAACCTTTGTCATGTAAACCAGACCAAGGAAGGAGAGAATGAATTTGAGAGCAAACAAGCAAATAACTGGCACACCCACTTTTATACTTCCAAGCATTCTCCAATTTTCTCAGAACTCTTCATGATTAATATCTATTTTCCCACTAAAGTATAAGCTCCTCAGGAGAAGAATCATAAATGTCTTTTTAGTGTTGTACCTCTAATATCTTGCATGATCCTCTGTAAATGTGTTGAAAAAATACATTTAAAAATCATTTAACCAATCAACTAACTGTTGTTTCAGTCAAAACAATGGTTTAGCCACTAAAACACAGTTAATGTGGTGGTGTGTTCCAGGAACTCTTAACATATTTGGAGACCATGAGCTTTGTTTAGTGTCACATGAAAAGTCATGAACTCTTTCACCAGAAAAATGCACATAAACACAAAACATTTTACACTGGTTTTTTTTGGCTCATAGGCCATCCAGAGATTTCTTGTACTTCTAATCTAGAAACAATGTGACCCTCTCTAGGTGGGTGTGGAATTGTTTGGGTGTATTTTTGTTTTCACAAGGTCTGAGACCCACTGCTGTCATTTAGTGAAAGGGGACTGGATAATACAAACTTGCAGAGAAATGTTATCCCATCCGAAATGCTAACGGTGAATCCAGAAACCTCAGATTAAAATTATGCTGCAGAGGAAAATTATTTGTCCATCAAATTCAAAATTATGTTTCCTCTTTGGTGACAAAGAAATTCACCATGAATACCACTTCCTTTTAAATTGGCTACTGGAATTATATACAAATTCCATATTTATAAATGTTTAATTTATGTAACAAATTTCACTGAGTTTTGATAAATTTACACATAATGGAAATGTAAACACAGAAAATGCATATAGTAGTGAAGATTTGTTTAGGACTTTATTAGTTGCCTATTTCTCCATAGCAAATTACCCCAAATCTAAGTGCCTTAAAACAATACACAATTAATTGCTCAAAGTACCTGTGGATCAGGAATCCTGGTGCAGCTTACATCTATCCGCTGGCTCATGGACCACTAGGCTAAAACAAAGGTGTCAGTGAGAAATGCGACTGCATGTGAAAACTCTACTAGAGGAGGATCTGCCATCATGCTTACTTATTGGACTCAGGATGCAGTTCCTCAGGAGAACTGTTTGACTGAGTGCCTGTTTCTTGTTGGCTGTTGGTCAGAGGCTACCTTCAATTTCTGGCTACATAGACCTTTATATGGCATCTTGATTCATCAGAACAAGCAGGAGAGAAAAGCCAGAGAGTGCCAGAAAGAGAGAGTGAAGCAGAGAAACAGAGAGAGACAGAGAGAGAGAAAGACAAAAGTCACAATCTTTTACAGCTTCACCTTGAAAGTGACATCCCCTCACTTTTGTCATATTCTATTCTTTAATCACCAGGTTAAACCCATATGCAAATAAAGAGGATTATACAAAGACATAAATACCAGGAGAAAGGATCACTGGGAGTCATTATAGAAGGCTCTTATCACAGTGATGAGACCACAATAGCAAAAGGAAATAACTTATGGAAAAAAATGTAAAAGTTGCCTAATTTTAGTTATCTTTTAGATGCTAAACAATCAATGCTTTTATTCCTAATTTTTTAAAAATTGAATTTCCTCTTCATCAGAAAACAAAAAATGTAAAATAGCACATAGGATTTCTTTCCACTTTGGCTCTAGTAATTCCTAAGTTCTCTATATCTTAGCATTCTTCTCATGGCACATTTAAAAAGAGGGAATTGGCCAGGCGTGGTGGCTCAAGCCTGTAATCCCAGCACTCTGGGAGGCCGAGACGGGCGGATCACGAGGTTAGGAGATCGAGACCATCCTGGCTAACACGGTGAAACCCCATCTCTACTAAAAAATAAAAAAAATTAGCCGGGCGAGGTGGCGGGAGCCTGTAGTCCCAGCTACTCGGGAGGCTGAGGCAGGAGAATGGCGTAAACCCGGCAGGCGGAGCTTGCAGTGAGCTGAGATCCGGCCACTGCACTCCAGCCTGGGCGACAGAGTGAGACTCCGTCTCAAAAAAAAAAAAAAAAAAGAGGGAATTATGTTTAACATTTTATGATAAAATAAACTTGAATGAGTTATTACAGAATAGTTTGTCTATTTTACCCTTGGGAGTGATAATACAATTTTACTTTTGAGAAGACCTTTACAACTCATTAGCTTATGAATTTTGTATCTTTCACACAAAGAAAGCAAATGTAATCCAAACTCTTTATGGGTGAGACATTCTTTATTTCTCTTAAATCTAACTAGAGATGCCTTCAGATATTTCATTATCCTTAAAGAATTAAATAGCTCTAGTGAAAGCCAACTTTCTCTTCTTAGCAGGCAAATTAAAAAGCACCTTTTATGCATAAAACTACTCTGCAGCTTGTATATGCTTTAAAAACAAGAGGGTTACATTTACATTTTTAAAATGATCTTTAATCATTTGCATCCTACATAATTAGAACTGCTACTGTTCAAAGTAGAGGTGAGTGTTAATACTTTACTTTAGTATGCAATTTCTGCCTTACCTGGAGGTATAGAGTTAACAACATTTTAAGCTCTGCATAAAACTGGAAGAGAAACTGCTTTCTTGGATATCAAGCCTAAAAATATCCATCCCCAAAATAAGAGAATGACATAGCAGAATTGGACACATAAGACTAACGATTCATTGAGAATCATAGTTGGGAGTTAACTCAATTAAATCAATGGGGTCATGGCAACCAGACCACATATCCCTACTTTTCCATATTCTAGGCATTTTCATTCTAAAAAGAACTGAAAGATATAGTATAGAAGGTTTACTTGAAGTTTAAGATGTAGAATAATTTTGAGGCTTGTTAGTTGTCTTTGAATGACTGTCCCCTCTCATTTCACATTACTTACAAAAAGCCCATAGAGTTTCCTCCTCCTTCCCTATACACTGTATCACCCCCTAAAATACAGTAGATGCAGGATTTGATGGAAAAAAGGGTTTGGAGAAGTTCTGGAGTAAGGGTTTAAAAGAGCATTGGGTGAGCAGTAGAGGACTGGGCAAATGCCTGCACAGAAAGAAGTCAAAATAAAGTCTAAGTAAGGCAGCTAAAGAGAAACACAGAAACACTGAAAATAAGTCTTTTTTTTTTTTTTTTTTTTTTTTTTTTTATCAATTTTGCCTAGAATCATTCTTGTTCAGAACAAGGAAATCAAATTCCAGACCTGTCCAAGTCAATCACCATGCTATTTTAATTCTACTTAATGAAAGCAGGAAGTGGTGTAGTATACATCTATTCCTTTCAGGAAAAGAAAGGCAGAAGATCTGGGGAAACAAGTCCAGCTTTTGTTCATCATTATTTCTAGGAATTGAAAGGTAATGAGAGAACACAAAATCTATCATCCTTCTTTCAATGAGTTATCTACTTTCAACTTGTCCTAGGAAGTAACACTGTATGCAGTAGAAAAAAGAGGAGTGCAACAATTCTCAATTTGGCCATCCACAACTTATAAAACACAGTTTTTATCTGTTTATATATTGGTAAAGATTTTCCAGAATTAAACAGAGACAAATCTAAAAAGAAAGAAAAACAATGCTGCAAGAGAAAAAGTAGCACAGAAGGTAAAATTAATGTAACTTGCCAATTTTGCAGTGGTTCTTTCTTATTGGGCATTGATAACTCTCTTTTTAGCCTTGAGAGTTACCTTAAGCTTTTCCAGTGAAACAGCTCCATGGCATGAAAATATTCAGTCCATCATTTCTAAAGTCCCTCCAAATGCTCTCAGCAGATCATCAGTAGGTCACATTCACATAAATGGAGTGAAAAGATCAAATAACCATTGTACCCTACCACACCTCTATTATTATGATATTCTGTATATGTACCTCAATCTCAATTCATCCAAACTAAATTAGTCTTTCCCCCTAAATATGCCCTTCTTTCTAATTGAAAGACATCAGCATGTACCAAGTTGGTAATTTCCTTGTATTGTGTGTCTACTTGCCCTGCTCACCTTCTTTCTAATCAATCAGGAAGTTCTGTTAATTAAAACCTTTAAATATTTCTTGAATTTTTCAACTTCTCCTTATCGTCACTGCTAACATTGCAGTTCAGATCACAACCATTTCTCACTAAGATTTCTATAACTTTTTTATTAAGACCCCAACTTGTTTTCCTTCTCCATTCACCACAGAGTGCCCATAGGATACTGCCATATTCATTTTCTCAAGTAGTCTCGGTTGCATAGTTTTTATGATCTAATACCTGTTTTTCTTTCCTCTCTAGTTGCAATCCCTTCTCCTCTTGTCCCTTTTATACCCGCCTCCCCATCCCATACACATCTGTAATACTAATTATTATACTTCAAGTCACAACTTAATCTATTATCTTCTCTGGGAAGACTTCCCTGATACGTTTAGGTTGTCCCATGTGCCCCTATAATGCGCTTGTCTCCCTTCCCAGGCATAAGATTTGAGAGGGACAGAGGGTGGGCATTCATCTTTGCGTTCACCAATGAGTCACCAGCAAATTTACTGCCTCATAGGAAGCAGTCAACAAATACTCACTGGATCCTTGAAATAACTTCATTTAACTTTCATAAATATCCGTTCCAGTTTTAAATGTCTAATCATCAACAATGTGTTGGTTTGCATATAAACACTACTGCAATTAATTTCATTAGTTGAGCATGAAATCCATTTTCTGGTATTTTCAGCACTTGTATTGCAAAATTTAGATGCAAAAATATTTTAAATTTTATTTTCCAAGTATAGTATCAAAAAAGAAGTCTTATTATTATTCCAGCCACAGCACAAAGGAAACTGAGGTAAAAGAGGAGTTAGATGACCTGTTCAAGTGACACACTAATAATCCATAACAAATCCAGGACTAAACCTCTGAGTATTACAAACCCAATATGATTGATTAGCTGCTGATCTGTGCTCTTCAACCTTCATAGGGGAAGAATGTACTTTGCAAAATTGTTAGAACCTTGAAAATGAATGTGACATTTGTTTATAAGAGACATGTAAATATCTTCAAACATAAATTGGCTCTAGTCTGGAAACAACTAGCAAAATCGTAAAATTTTGAAAAGTGAATTAGTAACTAAAAAAATTATATGTGATTTGGGAAACTTAACTTTGGTGATCAAAATGTACTTGCAGGAAATTTCCCAACTCAAAGTAGAGTACTTACCTCTAAGGGAAGTGAGTGATATAATTCTAGTGTCCTCAGCAATTTAAAGTCATTTTGTTTAAGTAGTAACTCATGAAAAAATTGACTCTGGCCCCAAGCTGTAAGTGAAATCAAGTGACTTGACCTATTTTCAAAAGAAAACCAATTAAAATCAGAGACACTGAAAAGTGGCAAGATCACCTGGAGTGCCATGGTTTCTTAAGGAGGACTCCTATTACATAGCACTCACTGTCTTGCTCTAAAAGGAACCTTAGAGCAGCCCCTCTTCCAAAGCCTCCAAGGCCCAGAGCGAGTCATAGAGTCCCTTTTTTGAGGTTCTCCTTTACTGCCTTCACTTCATATAGTGCCTGGGCCAGACAAGTAGGTAGGAGTCATTGGTCACTCCCTCAGAACTCTAAACAGTGCATAAACACATCCCAGACTTGATAAATGTGAATTTAATATCTAACCATTGAACCAATAAGAACAAAAAGCCTGTAATTTCTTGGACCCATTTTCCTTTAAAAGGAGTATAATACATTAAAGAACATTTTTGTTGCTATTCAGGTGTAAGATTTTAACATGAACCAACATGTTTAAATAATAACTTCACCAGTAACCATTGTGTTTTATACCTGTTACCTCTTCTAATCCCATAACAACCAAATGAAGTAGGTAACAGTTCCACTTTAAAGATGCAGAAATTGAGGCAAAGACATAGTAAGAATATTGTTCATGTCACATTACTAGTGCCTGATACAGTCTGAGTTTCAACTCAAGGTATCTATTTTTGTGTTTGGGCTCCTAACCACCAAGCTTGCATCCTCTCACAGACACAGATAAGGACAGAAATGTGGAACTGGATATGTATGCATATGTGGGTGGGATAAAAATATGGAAGCAAATGTAGATATAGATGAATATAGCTATAAGCCACTATATCTATATTTATCTTTTGAATATAAAATAAATAGTAAATATGTATCATTGCACTTTTTTCAATGTGCTTTTTAATTTTCATTTCCTTGTAAGCTTTCTTCTTTCGGTCCCTTGTTTCACTAACTAGGTTTCTTCCTTTCTTTCTTTGAACTATTTTCTGCCTGGGGATAATTGCTTCTTGTACAATGAGCAACTGACACTTCCCTGAAATAACTGAAAATACCCGAGGGACACATTTATAGTCAGAGGACTTAGGTGTTAAAATACCCTTGGGACTCCAATCGAGCCTGAACATTAGAGCCCTAGGGAATGGATATGCCTTATCATTTTTCTTTGCTTCCTTTTGCTACTTATTCTAAATAAATGGCAAAGACTCCCATAAGTATACGCCCAGAGCAACCTCAAGAATATTGCAAAAAACACATATTCTTTCTCTCTTATTTCCATTGTTGAATTAAAGTGAAAAGCAGGCTAATATTGCTGAAGGCAACAGAAGTACACATGGCATTGAGATTGGATAATTAGATATGTACAATTTTAGAATAATGGGGATTTCTGTAAAGATATTTAGAATTACTGTATATTAGAATGATATTTCTCTTTTAGATGTGCAACTAGAGTTAGTTGTTGTGAAGATAAAAAAAATGCAATCCCAAAAAGGTAGATTAATAGTCAGTTACCAAAGAAATTATAAATGCCATGGTAAGGTCAGATATGCTTGGCCTGGAAAGACGAGCACTTAACTTCTGATGAAAGAAAGCAATTTAGCATATACGTGAGCTCTCATTTTCTGACCCTGCCGTTGGAAAGAGAATAGGAAGAAAGTAAAACAGGAAGGTTTATTTAAGAGAAAAGGCAAAAAAAAAAAAAACAAAAAAGAATCTTACTGATGTAAGTTGAAGGATATTAGAAAATGCTGTCTGTGGAAGTTGTTACATCTTCATACCAGAGGTTTTTAAAATTAAAGCAAAAAGAATAACTGTTCAGGATAATAAAACCAGTTTAGGCAATCCAGTTATAGCTGTGGACGGCATTTGCTTATATGTGTGAGAGCAAGAACAAAGTTATCAATTAGATAATATCAAATAAAAAATTTTAGAAATGGTTTTTCATATACAAAATTTTTAGAAATGGTTCTTCCTATGCATTAGAAGTGATATCGTGTGAGTGAACAGACTGACATGTTCCATAACGTAATTATCACAAAGAATAACCCTATTAATAAATACAAGCAACAAATTGCTATGAAAACTACGTCTACAAAGACTTCTTATGAGTTCAGAGTGGGAATAAAATATAGAAAGAAAAAACTACGTTTGGAAAGAAAAAGTGTTGCAAAAAGCAAAAGGGTCAAGATAGTACTGAAGGTAAATTAAAATAGCACACAGCTGTGCAACTAATCCTTCAAATAAAGCTTATCACAGTCAGAGGCATGAGAAAAAAAAGGAGAATAAACTTTAAAGTCAGTTCACCTCTATTTAAAGCAAACATAACAACTAAAATGCCCATTAATGATAGACTGGATAAAGAAAATGTGGTATATATACATCATGGAATACTATACAGTCATAAAAAGGAACTAGATCATGTCATTTTCAGGGACATAGATGAAGCTAGAAGTCATCATCCTCAGCAAACTAACGCAGAAACAAAAAACCAAACACCACATGTTCTCACTCATAAATGGGAGCTGAACAATGAGAAAACATGGATACAGGGAGGGGAACATCACACACTGGGGCCTGTCAGCGGGGGAAAGAGGAGTGAGAGCATCAGGACAAATAGCTAATGCATATGGGGTTTAATACCTAGGTGACAGGTTGATAGGTGCAGCAAACCACCATGGCACACATTTACCTATGTAACAAACCTGCAGGTTCTGCACATGTACCCCGGAATTTCAAGTAAAATTTTTAAAAAAAGAATAGTTATACTTTGAGGGTAAATATTTTAAGGAAAAGAGATCATGAAGTAGAAGCACTTTATATTTAATTGTCCTCTATGTGTACTATTAAGAAGAAAAAGATGGGTATGGGGGATAGGAAGAGATATATGGAGACATATATTGCCTGTCCAAATGCTTAAGATTCTAACTTGATGATTTTATAACGTAGACATATAATGTGGCTTCAGTACCTATTTAAAGAGAAGGGAAAGAGAATGATGATATGTCTTGTAGCAAGGAGCTTACATACACAGGTTCTTGAGTCTGACTGCCAAGGTTCAAATCTAAGCTCAGAATATTTACTCGCTGTGGAAATTCAGATAAGTTTGTTAACCTCCTTATCCTCATCCAGAAATAAGTTTAAGAAAGAACCTGAAAAAAAACAAGTTAATGAAATCAGATACCAAACTGATAGATTTTAATAATATGAGGAGGAATCAAATTCTTTTTATCATGAAATATTTCCACTATAACAGAAAGAGTGATTTTTACACATTCTTTGATGCATTCATTCATAATAGTCACTGAACGCTATTGTCTTCTAGATAATGCAATATAGAAAAAAGTAAGATGGGCCAAGACCTATCTTTGGCTTTTTTGGGCTGGGGAAGTGGGATGAGAGCAGAATAAGACAATAAAAGTAACTAAATGATGTGATAATTCTAGATTGAGAAAGTTCTGTTGAGAAACTGAAATAGGGTAATGCTAGAGTATGAAGAGAAGGAGTTGCTGCCTCAGATTTTGTGGGCAAAGACTTTTTTGAGGGACTGATTTTTTAAATGCAATGTGAACAATGAGGAAGGAGATATGAAAATATAAGGGCATGGAGTTCTGGTCAGCAACCCTTAGAAGAGAAAAAGATATGCAAGAAGGACAGTGAGCTGGAACAAGGTGCGGGGAGAAAGGTAGGAGATGGGGTGGGTGGGGCCTGATAGAATGCTAAATAATGTACATTTATAGAAAGGAGTATGCAAGCTCTGGGTGCTGTGAGAAAGGACTGCAGGAAAACAAAAGGGAATTGCTAAAACACAAATTCACTTCTAAATTATTTTTCTGGAGAAGGGCCTGATGATAAATGTCAAGTATTGTATTACTGTAAATATGAAGAAATCCTGATTAACAGAAATCTTGAGCCACAAAAATTCAAATAAGCTGGTTTTACTATATTAGACATGAAAAGAAGACCATACAATTTGTCTTTTGAGAGCTAGTTTTTGCATTTTAAAAACTTAGTTGATGATAAGAACTGAAAATTATTACTAGTAGTCATTCTCAACCAACTGTGATTTTGCCTCCTTCACCCAGGGCATATTTGGCCCTGACTGAAGATATTTTTGACTACCACAAACAGGGAATGTGGTGTTAATGACATCGAATGGGTAAACCACAACTACCCTGCTCTACCTACTCTCAGTAATCAACCAACCAATCAAACAACAAGCCCACAAACACAGGCATTTTTAAGGCATAAAATCTTCATCAAAATTCACTTTATAAGGTCACATTTTATGATAAATATAATGCTTAAGAGCCATCTAAAACATAGGGAACCAATGCAGTTATTGTACTTAAAAGGTCATGCAATATATATGAGTACTAAGAATTTTTATCTTGGTTTTACATGATACTGTATGTATCACCTATATGGCCCTGAAAGAGCCAATCTATCAAGAGGAATCCTGAGTGGCTAACTAGTCCTAAATTTAAAATAGAGCCAAGTGGCCATTTGCTCACTATAGACCCCACACATACTCTGAATTCCCAGAAAACCCATATGTCTGTTTAACTTTGGGACTTTCATAGCTGACTGCTTATGTTCACATGGCCTGAACCTACCAAGAGTATATGGCCTGCATCAATGGATCAAACTCAGAAAGTATTGACCAATTAGAGTTCAGCAGGGATCAATTAATCAGAATTAAGCAAGTTGGAATCCTTCATTTGCATAAAGGTCCTGAATAAGAACCTGGGTGCGAACTTTCTCTATGAAAGCCAAATCCTCCCTTTGTTTTTTACAATGCAATTTCATTTTACATTGAAGGCTGTATCTCCCTGGTTTGCAAGTTGTTCTTTGGATAAACTCTCTTTCCTCTAAATTCTCTTCCAGAGAACATTTGTTCTCACCTACATATTTGATAAACCCCTTATATTAGAAGTTTTAAAAATTATAATTTTAATTAACTATAAACAAATGTTTGATTTTTTTCTGAATGATTTTAATGTGTAATTCAAAAATACATTCTTACACTATGTCAGCCCTCATGCTTAAAAAAGTGATAGCAGATCAGGCCAGGCACGGTGGCTCACGCCTGTAATCCCAACACTTTGGGAGGCCGAGGCAGGCGGATTACCTAAAGTGAGGAGTTCGAGACCAGCCTAGCCAACATAGAGAAACCCAGTCTCTACTAAAAATAAAAAATTAGCCAGGCAGGGAGGCGCATGCCTATAATCCCAACTACCTGGGAGACTGAGGCAGGAGAATCACTTGAACTTGGGAGGCACAGGTTGCAGTAAGCCGAGCCATTGCACTCCAGCCTGGGCAACAAGAGTGAAAACTCCGTCTCAGAAAAAAAAAAAAAAAATTGCAATCTACTCATCTGACAAAGGGCTAATTTCCAGAATCTACAAAGAACTCAAACAAATTTACAAGAAAAAAGCAAACAACCCCATCAAAAAGTGGGCAAAGGATACGAACAGACATTTCTCAAAAGAAGACATTCATACAGCCAACAGACACATGAAAAAATGCTCATCATCACT